>NC_058132.1:556919303-556972986 GCF_016433145.1 Gracilinanus agilis | reverse complement strand
GGGAGGTCCTAGGTTCAGATCTGGCCTCAGACACTTCCAAGCTGTGTGACCCTGGGCAAGTCACTTGACCCCCATTGCCTACCCTTACCACTCTTCCACCTATGAGTCAATACACAGAAGTTAGGGGTTTAAAATTAAAAAAAAAAAAAGTCATCTGACCTGTCTAAAATGAAGATAAAACATCCCTCCTGATTAGAGAAATGTAAATAAAAACAACTCTGAGCAGACTGACCAAGATGGAAACAAAGGAAAGTGATATATGTTGGAGAGGATGTGGCAAAATTGGGACACTAATACACTGCTGGTGGAGTTGTGAATTGGTCCAAACCATTCTGGAGGGCAATTTGGAATTAAGTACAAAAGGCTTTAAAAGACTGTTTGCTCTTTGACCCAGCCATACCACTGCTGGGTTTGTACCCCAAAGAGATAATAAGGAAAAAGATATACAAAAATATTTATAGCCACGCTCTTTGTGGTGGCAAAAAAAATGGAAAATGGGGGGGGGCGGTCCTTAGATTGGGGAATGGCTGAACAAATTGTGGTATCTGTTGGTGATGGAATATTACTGTGCTGAAAGGAATAATGAACTAAAAGATTTCTATGTGAACTGGAAAAATCTCCAGGGAACTGAGGCAGAGGGAAAGGAGCAGAACCGGGAGAACATTGTACACAGAGACTGATACGTTGTGGCATAATCAAATGTAATAGACTTTTCTACTAGCAGCGATGCAATGATCCAGAACAATCCAGAGGAATTTATGAGAAAGATCACTACTCCACATTCAGAGAAAAACTGTGGGAGCAGAAACACAGAAGAAAAACATATGATCCATCACATAGTTCAGTGGAGATATGATTAGGGTTTTGATGTTAAAAGATCACTCTATTGCAAATGTGAATAACATAGAAATTGGTTTTGAACACTGATACATTTATAACCCAATGGAATTGCTTGTCATCTCTGAAAGGGGAGAGGGAAAAAAGAGGGGGAATCATGAATCATGGAATCATGGGAAAATACTCTAAAATAAACAAACAAGCAAATAAATGAATGAATGAATAAATGAATGAAAATTTAATAAAGATAAAAAATAAAAATCACCTTTTTCAAAATAAGAAGCAGCTCAGAGAAGACATCCATCAGTTTAAGCAAAGGTCTGACTATGTCACCTCTCCTACTCAATGAATTCTAATGGTTTCCTATCACCTCTAGGATCAAATATAAAGCCCTCTTCAGCATTCAAAGTCCTTCATAATCTCCACACACCCTGCCCCAATTTTCCAGTTTTCTTATACTTTACACATAGAAATATTCCATATCCTAACTCTTGCCATTTTCATCGGCTGTCCCCTATGTCTAGAATTCTCTCCCTCCTTATCCTTATTTCTGCTTCCTAGTTTCCTTCAAGTCTGAGCTAAATTCCTATCTTCTAAGGCAACCTTTCATAGCAGTCCTTAGTTCTAATGCCTTCCTCTATAGTTTATGTGCATTTTATCCTCTATATAGCTAATTTGCACATAATTGTTTGCATACTGTCTCCCCCATTTAGACTGAGACCTTGAAGAGTAGGGACTATCTTCTGCCTTTCTTTGTATCTCTAGCACTTAGTGCATTGCCTGCCATATTGTAGGTACTTAATGAATGTTTATTAACTCTCAGCAAAATGTTTTAGAGACAATTTTGGTGAAGAACTGGAAACAAAGTAGATGCTCATTCAAATAGGGAATGACAAAACAAACTATGGTATGTGAATGTGATGGAATGTTACTGTTCTATAAGAAATGACAGATGTTTTGAATACAGAGATACATATGTAGAAAAAAAGATATGTTTGTACTGATGTATAGCCAAGTAAGCAGAGCCAAGAAAACAATATATATAATGACTATAACTACACACCAAAAAAATTTTTTTAAATGAACGTAACAAAATTATTAGTGATCAAGCAGGACTCAAATGAAGAGATATGAGGAGACATCCCCAACCCACCCCTTTGTGGAGGTGGGAGATCCCTATTATTACACATTGCACATATTTTCAAGCTGTTGAATTGGGAATTTTTCTTCTTTAAGTAATACCATTTTTATAAGAGAGTGAGTCTCTAAGAAGAGAGGGAAGGATATTTAGGATAGAAAAATCTCAATAAAAATTCTTTTTAAAAAATAAAGTAGAGGGTATAGGTGGGTAGCTCGCTGGAACCTAGAAATGGGAGATCCTAGGATCAAATCTGGCCTCTGACACTTCCTAGCTGTGTAACCCTGGGCAAGTCACTTAATTCCCATTGCCTAGTCTTTACAGCTCTTCTGCCTTGGAACAAATACATAGTATTCATTCTAAGATAGAGGTAAAGGTTTCAAAAAATAAATAAATGAAAATAAAGTAGATTAGGTTTTAAAAAATGCTCATTGGCTTACACACAAACAGTAATTCAATACATACTGAAGGGTACAAATTGAAGTGGTATCACTGCCCTGCCCTGCCCTGCCCTCCCTGTTACTTTTGCTTGGTAAGAGGGATGACTTAAAAGTGCTTTCTTGCTGACTGTTCTTTGTTATCATGCTGGCCACTATAATCCTGTGCTATGGAAAGCAGACCACTAAAACAATCTAAAGAGAAGTATCCCATTATAACATATAAAATAAGATATCATAGTTGATGTACTAGGGCTCAATAAAAATGCAGCAAAATGAAAAGACAACAAAATGCAGAAGGTCTAACAACCCTCATTATATTAGTACGAAAGGAAACAAGGTATTTCATGTACAAGTAAAAAGAAACCTCTCATATTAAACACAATTAGAAAAATGATCTACAGAATAGCAAAATAATATCGAGGTTCTTATGGTCAACATCTAAAATAATACTTTGTTGATATATTTATTATAAATTTGATATAGAAATTCTCTCTTCTAATGTTGTAGTTGTAATCATTGTGACTCCATTTGGAGTTTTCTTGGTAAAGATATTAGAGTGGTTTGCCATTTCCTTCTTTATTTTACAGATGAGGAACTAGGGCAAACAGGACTAAGTTAATTATCCTGGGTCACACATCTAGTAAACATCCAAGGTGAGATTTGAATTCAGGAAGATGAATCCTCCCAATTCCATGTCTGACACTTTATCCACTTTACCACTTAGCTACCTGCTCTGTCACTAGTTTTTTGTTCATTCAAAAAATGGAACTGGATGCTGTTAATCTGAGGAAGGGACAATTTGAATTTGTATGGCCCAACTGTTGGCATTATTCATCTTCCAAAATATACACTTTTAAATTATCCTAACTGCTTTCCATCCCAGACAAGCCAATCACTTAAATAAAATCCATCTAAACTCCCAAACAACAAACCACAGCAATAAAAAAAGAGGTAGAAGACACAGAAGTTTAGACCAGAAAAGTACTAGAGATTATAAATAATTTTCATCTCCCCCACTGTATTCAAAGCTTTTCTTTTCATTTATTAATATAGGACAGAAAGATTCAGTATAGGCTCTCTTTCATCTCTAAGTAGACTAGGCTGGAAATGTGATTTCCAGCACTCTACTTTTAACATTTTAAAATGTGAAGCTAACAAGGTTTGGGTGCCTGTCCTAACTTTTTTCCTTCCTAAATTTTCCAAAGAAGTTTACAAACACAATCCAATTCAAATCAAATGGTTATTATTAAGTTAAAATAAAGTACCAATAAATTAATTTAGTGTTTGTGAACTTTGCCAGACATATCCATTTTAATATTGATAAAGGTTTAGTGTTTATCAAAATACAACTTGTAAAATAATAAGTAATTAGGAGTAGAAAAAGTCTAAACAAATTTACAAAATATAAAAGGAATGACTGATTAAGGAACTAAGCCAATTTTACAAAAAATCAAGCCATTCCCCATTCAACAAATGGTCAAGGGACATGAATAGGCAGTTTTCACGTGATGAAATCAAAACTATCAATAAACACATGAAAAAGTGTTCTAAAACCCTCCTGATTAGAGAAATGCAAATTAAAACAACTCTAAGGTACCACCTTCCCCCTAGCAGACTAGTCAATATGACAACAAAGGAAAGTGATAAATGTTGGAGGGGATGTGGCAAAATTGGGACACTAATACACTGCTGGTAGAGTTGTGAATTGGTCCAAACCATTCTGGAGGACAATTTGGAACTTTGTGTAAAGGTCTTTAAAGGAATGCCTACTCTTTGACACAGCCATACTACTGCTGGGTTTGTACCCCAAAGAAATAATAAGGAAAAAGACTTGTACAAAAATATTTCTAGCCTCACTCTTTGTGGTGGCAGAAAACTGGAAAATGGTGGGGCAGCTGGGTAGCTCAGTGGGTTGAGAGTCAGGCCTAGAGACGGGAGGTCCTAGGTTCAAATCCAGCCTCGGACACTTCCCAGCTGTGTGACCCTGGGCAAGTCACTTGACCCCCATTGCCCACTCTTACCACTCTTCCACCTAGGAGCCAATACAGAGAAGTTAAGGGTTTTAAAAAAATTGGAAAATGAGGAGTGTCCCTCGACTGGGGAATGGCTGAACAAATTGTGATATCTGTTGGTGATGGAATATTATTGTGCCAAAAAGGAATAAAGAAATACAAGAATTCCGTGTGAACTGGAATGACCTTCAGGAATTGACACAGAGCGAAAGGAGCAGAACCAAAAAAACACTGTACACAGAGACAGATACATTATGGCATAATCAAATGCAATAGACTTTTCTACAAGTAGTAATACAATGACCCAGGACAATGGAGGAAAGGTCAGATAGGCAAGAGGTCAAACATTTCAGTAGTCAGAAAAGTAGAACAAGGAGAGAGTAGTTTCACAAAAATCTAGAGAGAAGAGAGCAGGGGTTGGCAACCTTTATGGCAGTGAGAGCCATATATGCCACATTTTTTAAAATGTAATTTCATGAGATCCGTACAGTGCTAACATTGCGCACTCCTGTAACACCGCCTGAAAAAAAAATTGACTTTATGGCTCCTGCAGAAAGACCATATCTGGCCCTCAAAAGAGCCAAATATGGCTCGAGAGCCACACGATGCTGACCCCTGGAAGAGAGTATTAAGAAGAAAGTGATTTGACAGTGTCAAAGATTTCAATTAGGTCAAGAAGGATAAGGATTAAGAAAAGGCCATTTGTTCTGGTAATTATGACATCACTGATAACTTTGGAGAGAAGTTGAATGATGAGGTTGGAAGCCAGAATATAGAGACTTCAGAAGAGAATTAGCAGTGAGAGATAGTTCAGTGGATAGAGTACCAAGCCTGGCATCAGAGGAACCTGGGTTCAAATCTGGATTTAGACATTTCCTTGCTGTGTAGCCCTGAGCAAGTCACTTAATTCTGATTGCCTACCCCTTGCCACTCTTCTGTCTTAGAACTGATACTAATACAGGAGTAGGAGAGGAAGAGGAGGAAGAGGGAAAGAAAGAGAGAAGGAAAAAGAAAAAAAAAGAAAGATGACCAAAGTGAGAGTTTTTAAAGATGTAGAAGATAAGACCATGCACGTAAATAACAGAGAAGCAGTCAGGAGAAAGGGAAATATTGAAAGGAGAAATCTACTGGAAAAGATGGGATGGGATGGAACCTAGGGTACATGAAGAGAGTACTTTATCAAGAAGAAGGGTCATCTCTTTACTCAGCACAAAATTGAAAGAGGAGATAGTAATGTGAATATAAGGTGAATAAGTGAAATAAGGAGAAGAAAAGAGAGAGCTCTGAGTGAGTACTCTCAGCTTTTTGCATAAATAATGAAGCAAGTTTCTCAATATAAAAAAAAGATGGAGGAGAGGTGTCATGGGGGTTTAGAAAAGGGATAGAAAGATCTGCAAAAGTCACTTTGGTGAAAAAAAAACGGGAGGAGATGAAGTCTCTCCAACCATATCATTCTCCTCCCACCACGCAATCCAGGGAGTATCCTTCCTGTTAGGGATATATCTATCCCATCACCTCTTCTTCAATTCAAGGCTAGAGTTTTACTTAGGGCCTAATGAATTCAAAGAAACCTAGTCTAATCCTAATAATGAGATCATTTATAGCTAAGGCACAAAATGGTCCCAGGTAACATGGATGACCTTCTTTAGGAAAGTTTAAAGAAGATAGAGTTATGTGTGTGTGTGTGTGTGTGTGTGTGTGTGTGTGTGTGTGTTTGTGTGTGTGCATATACACACCCATATATGCGTCATAGAATTTAAAGATAAAAATATATTAATAATATAATAATAGCTCATAGCCATAATTAGGAAAATTTCTAATATTCCAACAGAGGTTTAGACTTCTGTCTGAAAATTTCTTCATTTCAATTTCCTTTGCCTAATACAGATTAATTATGCAGATATTCAGTAAACAACAGTTATGATCAATCATGAATTTTTATGACAGAGGGAAGTGTCTAAATTTTTTTTACATTTAAAATTACCCCCTAATCAAACTATCTAGATAATAAAGATAGTTCTCAAAACATTCCACACAGCTAAAAAATATAGTGTTTTTTTCCAATGGCATCTACATGTATTCTGCACTGCAGTAGAGGAGCAGTGATTTGCACTCAATTACTATATGCTTTTTGTGGAACACAGCCTAGTAGCTTGTATCCACTTACCTCCAAATACCCACCCACTCCTTTAGTTCATTCTCAAGATTTACAATTCTTAAGTCTTTATCCCTGAACTTCAAATCCTAGGACCTCTGGGTCTGGCTAGCTACAGCCCACGTCCTGCACACCTTTAGGATTTCAGGGCCTTGTCTTCCTTGCTGATAAATTTCCTTTTAAGTATTGTCTCTTCCAATTAGAATATGAGTTCTATATCTATCCCCAATGCTTAGTGCAATGTTTCACATATACTAAACATTTAACATATGCTTTTTTTATTCAGAGACATAACCTAATCAGAAATGTGCCAAAGAAAACATAAAGCCATTTTATCATAATTTTTATGAATACATCATTGTAAAAATAATCATGATAAACACATTTAGCTTATTCCTCACATGATTTGGTCTTCCTGTTAACCAGAGTCCCTGCATTATTTGATCTATTTATTTTTATTTATTTCATTAAAATTCTAGGCATCCTCTGTCTTCTCTCCTCTCCCTGTAGAGAAGATACCATTTAAAAAAAGATATATGTAGATTTTTTGCAGACTTCCTGGTTAAGATGGCGGCTGAGTAAAAAGCAGCCGCTTAACCTCTCCTAACCAAAACATATAGGACTCCTCAACAAGACATAAAAACAAATCCAGAGGAATGAAGGGACTCCACAACAGGATGCAGCATTGAAGGTATGTGGAATTGGGGCATTTCCATGCTATAAGGGGGTGAAACAGCTCTCACTAAAACGCCAACTGAGCAATCCCCTCCCCCACCCCACACCACCTACAATGCCAAAGCCAGAGCACAAGACCTAGAGCAAGCTTGGGGCACCAATTAAGTCCTTGGCAGCTACCTGGGGTCACCAGGACCTGTTCCTTAGAGCAGCAAGACTTAAGACCCCAAGAGGCTAAAGAACACTCGGACTCTGAAAACAGTCCCTGAGCACAGGCTCAAGCTCAGTGTCTTGCGTCCACGGATCCTGAGCGCAAGAGTGGACCTTGAGAGAGGACCCAGTGCAGAGGGATGCACGACTATGGAAACAGCGCCCTGAAACTATTAAAGGAGCCTCAGACAGAGGAACAAATAAGGGGGCCACCAGGAGGCCTGACCCGGAGAACAACTAGATCTGAGACTTCAGGAGCCTAGAGAGTGCAAACAGACTCTGGGTGTGAGGATAAACATGAGAGGGCACAGGGCTAACAACGGCAAGCCAGAGACAAGAACCCGAAAAGAGAAAGATCATCAAGAAGAAATCTGTAATGCTGGACAACTTTTACACAGAGAAAGTCCAGACAGCAGAGCAAATAGCAGAGGAGAACAAACAAGTAATCACATCCAAACCTTCCCAAAATAATGAAAACTGGTCACAAGCTACTGAAGAGTTCAAATCTGAGATGATGAGAAAGATGGAAGAGATCTGGCAAGAAAATAACAGTTTAAAAGGCAGAATATGACAATTGGAAAGTGAGGCAAATCAACTGAAGACCAGAAATGACCAGATTGAAAAGGAAAAAACAAAAGATTATAACAGAAAACCAGTCCCTAAAGGCTAGAATTGAGCAATTAGAAGCTAATGATCTCTCACAACAGCAAGAACAAATCAAACAAAGTCAAAAGACTGATAAAATAGAAGGAAACATGAAATACCTCAATGAGAAATTGACAGATCAAGAAAACAGGGCCAGAAGAGACAATTTGAGAATCATTGGTCTTCCTGAAAAAGTGGAAATTAATAGAAATTTGGACTACATACTAAAAGAAATTATTCAGCAAAATTGCCCTGAAGTTCTACAACAAGAGGGCAATATAGACATTGAAAGGATCCATAGATCACTCTCTACACTAGACCCAGAAAAGACAACCCCCAGGAATAAAATAGCCAAATTCAAGAGCTTCCAAGTAAAAGAAAAAATCTTACAGGAAGCCAGAAAGAGACAATTCAAATATCAAGGAGCACCAATGAGGATCACACAGGATATGGCAGCCTCCACGTTAAAAGACCGCAAGGCTTGGAATATGATATTCAGAAAGGCAAGAGAACTGGGTCTAACTACCAAGGATCAACTACCCATCAAAACTGACTATATACTTCCAGGGGAAAATTTGGGCATTCAACAAGATAGATTTCCAAGTATTTGCACAGAAAAGACCAGGACTAAATGGAAAGTTCAATATCCAACCACAAAAATCAAGAGAAACATAAAAAGGTAAATAAGAAACAGAGGGGAAAGAAAGAAAACTCATATTTTTTAAATTTGCCTCTTTAAGGGCTTCGATAAGATCTAATTATTTCTATTCCTATGTGGAGAAATGTTATGTATAATTCTCTGTAGTGAACTTTATTCACTATTATAGTATTGACTATTATAGTAATCAGAAGAATTATACATAGGGAGAGGTTGGAATACTAAATGGTCTAAGATAATATGGGGGGTGGGAAAGGGGGGGTGAATACTAGAGGACATCAAGAGAAACTTGAATGAATGAGAAAAATAGGATAATCTATCACACATGAAGAGGGCAGGGTAAGGGGAAGGGATGAATACTATTATAAGAAGGAGAGGAAAAGAGCATTAAGAAGTAATATTTAAACCTTACTCTCAGTGTAATTAACCCTGAGAGGGAAGAGTAACCTTATCCTTTGGAATATAAAACTCTATCTAACCCTACTGAGAAAGTCAGAAGGGATAAACCAATGGAATCAGGGGAATGGGGAGATCAAAAAAGGGAGGGGAGAAGAAGGAGGAGGGAATTCATTAGGCCTTTAAAAATAAAAAGAGGGGAATAATAAGGGAGGGGGTAGAAAGGGAAGTTAATCAAGGGAGGGGACAAGGGTTACTGGCTTAAAGCAAACAACTGGTTTAAAAGGAAATAGTCTAAGAAGAAGAGGTAGAACTAGGAGCGGATCCCAAAATGTTGGCAAATGCACAACTGATAATTATAACTCTGAATGTGAATGGGATGAACTTGCTCATAAAACGGAAGCAAATAACAGAGTGGATTAGAAACCAAAATCCTACCATATGTTGTCTACAAGAAATACATATGAGGTGGGTAGACATACACAAGTTTAAGTTAAAGGGATTGAGCAAAATCTTTTGGGCGTTAAATGAGAAAAAGAAGGCAGGAGAGGCGATTATGATTTCTGACAAAGCCAAAATAAAAATAGATATGATTAAAAAAAACCAGGGAAGGTCATTGCATCTTGATTAAAGGCAGTATAGACAATGAGGAAATAACATTGCTCAATATGTATGCACCAAGTGGCATAGCATCCAAATTCATAAAGGAGAAAATGGCAGAGCTCAAGAAGGAAATAGATAGTAAAACCATAATAGTAGGAGATCTAAATATTCCTCTTTCAGATCTAGATAAATCAAACTAAAAAATAAGTAAGAAAGAGGTAAGAGAGGTAAATGAAGTCCTAGAAAAATTAGATTTAATTGATATGTGGAGAAAAATAAATAGGGACAAAAAAGAATACACCTTCTTTTCAGCTGCACATGGTACACTCACGAAGCTTGACCATGTAATAGGGCATAGGAAAATTGCAAACAAATGCAAAAGAGCAGAAATAATAAATGTAACCTTCTCAGATCATAATGCAATAAAAATAATAATTAGTAAGTGCACTTGGACAGGCAAATCAAAAACTAATTGGAAATTAAAAAATATGATTCTCCAAAACCAACTAGTCAAAGAAGAAATCATAGAAACAATCAACAATTTCATTGAAGAGAATGACAATGATGAGACATCCTACCAAACTCTGTGGGATGCAGCCAAGGCAGAACTCAGGGGGAAATTTATATACTTGAGTGCATACATTAACAAATTATAGAGGGCAGATATTAATGAATTGGGCATGCAATGTAAAAAACTTGAAAGCGAGCAAATTAAAAATCCCCAGATGAAAACTAAATTAGAAATACTAAAAATTAAGGGAGAAATTAATAAAATCAAAAGTAAAAGAACTATTGAATTAATAAATAAGACTAGAAGCTGGTATTTTGAAAAAACAGATAAAATAGACAAAGTACTGGTCAATCTAATAAAAAAAAGGAAAGAAGAAAACCAAATTGACAGTATCAAAGATGAAAAGGGAGACATCACATCTATTGAAGGGGAAATTAAGGCAATCATTAAAAACTATTTTGCCCAATTATATGGCAATAAATATAGCAATCTAGGAGATATGGATGAATATTTACAAAAATACAAATTGCCTAGATTAACAGCAGAAGAAATAGAATACCTAAATAATCCCATATCAGAAATAGAAATTGAACAAGCCATCAAAGAACTCCCTAAGAAAAAATCGCCAGGCCCTGATGGATTCACAAGTGACTTCTATCAGACATTCAAAGAGCAACTAATCCCAATACTATACAAATTATTTGATATGATAAGCAAAGAAGGAGTCCTACCAAATTCCTTTTATGACACAAATATGGTACTGATTCCAAAGCCAGGGAGATCAAAAACAGAGAAAGAAAACTATAGACCAATCTCCCTAATGAATATAGATGTAAAAATCTTAAATAGAATACTAGCAAAGAGACTCCAGCAAGTAATTAAGAAGATCATCCACCATGATCTGGTGGGACTTATAGCAGGAATGCAAGGATGGTCCAACATTAGGAAAACCATCTACATAATTGACCATATCAACAATCTAACAAACAAAAATCACATGATTATGTCAATAGATGCTGAAAATGCCTTTGACAAAATACAGCTCAAATTCCTATTGAAAACCCTGGAAAGTATAGGAATAGAAGGACCTTTCCTAAAAATAACAAACAGTATATACCTAAAACCATCATATGCAATGGGGATAAATTAGAAGCCTTTCCAATAAGATCAGGAGTGAAACAAAGATGCCCATTATCACCTCTATTATTTAACATTGTTCTAGAAACACTAGCAGTTGCAATTAGAGAAGAAAAAGAAATTGAAGGTATCAAAATAGGCAATGAGGAGACTAAGCTAATACTCTTTGCAGATGATATTATGGTATACTTAAAAAATCCTAGAGAATCAACTAAGAAGCTTGTAGAAATAATCAACAACTTTAGCAAAGTTGCAGGATACAAAATAAATGCACATAAATCATCAGCATTTCTATATATTTCCAACACATCACAGCAGCAAGAGGTAGAAAGAGAAACAGCATTTAAAATCACCCTAGACAATATAAAATACTTAGGAATCTATCTACCAAAACAAACACAGCAATTATATGAAAACAACTACAAAACACTTTCCAAACAAATAAAACAAGATCTAAAAAAATTGGAAAAACATTGATTGCTCATGGGTAGGATGAGCTAACATAATAAAAATGACCATTCTACCCAAATTAATTTACCTATTTAGCGCCATACCTATCAAACTACCAAAAAACTTCTTTACTGAATTAGGAAAAACTATAACAAAGTTCATTTGGAATAACAAAAGATCAAGAATATCAAGGGAAATAATGAAAAAAAAATGTGAAGGAAGGAGGCCTAGCAGTGCCAGATATTAAACTATACTATAAAGCAGCGGTCATCAAAACAGTGTGGTACTGGCTAAGAGACAGAAGGGAGGATCAGTGGAATAGACTTGGGGTAAATGACATCAGCAAGACAGTGTATGATAAACCCAAAGAGCCCAAATTTGGGGACATGAATCCACTATTTGACAAAAACTGCTGGGAAATTTGGAAAACAATATGGGAGAGATTAGATCTAGATCAACATCTCACACCCTACACCAAGATAAATTCAGAATGGGTAAATGGCTTGAATATGAAGAGGGAAACTATAAATAAGTTAAGTGAACACAGAATAGTATACTTGTCAGATCTCTGGGAAAGGAAAGATTTTAAAACCAAGCAAGAGTTAGAGAAAATTACAAAATGTAAAATAAATGGTTTTGATTATATTAAACTAAAAAGCTTTTGTACAAACAAAAACAGTCAAAATCAGAAGGGAAACAACAAATTGGGAAAAAATCTTTATAACAAAAAACTCTGACAGGGGTCTAATCACTCAAATATACAAGGAGTTAAATCAATCATATAAAAAATCAAGCCATTCCCCAATTGATAAATGGGCAAGAGACATGAATAGGCAATTTTCAGATAAAGAATCAAAAGTATCAATAAGCACGTGAGAAAATGTTCTAAATCTCTAATAATTAGAGGAATGCAAATCAAAACAACTCTGAGGTATCACCTCACACCTAGCAGATTGGCTAAAATGAAAGAAGGAGAGAGTAATGAATGCTGGAGGGGATGTGGCAAAATTGGGACATTAATGCATTGCTGGTGGAGTTGTGAACTGATACAACCATTCTGGCTGGCAATTTGGAACTATGCTCAAAGGGCTATAAAAGAATGCCTGCCCTTTGATCCAGCCATATCATTGTTGGGTTTGTACCCCCAAAGAGATCATAGATAAACAGACTTGTACAAAAATATTTATAGCTGCACTTTTTGTGGTGGCAAAAAAATGGAAAAGGAGGGTATGTCCTTCAATTGGGGAATGGCTGAACAAATTGTGGTATATGCTGGTGATGGAAAGGAATAATAAACTGGAGGAATTCCATGTGAACTGGAAAGTCCTCCAGGAATTGATACAGAGCGAAAGGAGCAGAGCCAGAAGAACATTGTACACAGAGACCAATACACTGTGGTAAAATTGAATGTAATGGACTTCTGTACTAGCAACAATGCAACGATCTAGGACAATTCTGAGGGATTTATGGTAAAGAATGCTACCCACATTCAGAGGAAGAATTGCAGGAGTGGAAACACAGAAGAAAAGCAGCTGCTTGAACACATGGGTTGAGGCAGACATGATTGGGGATTTTGATTCGAAACTACCACACCAATGCAATGATCAACAATTTGGAAATAAGTCTTGATCAATGACACATGTTAAAACCAGAGGAAATGCGCATCGGCCAGAGGTGGGGGGAGGGCGAGGGGTGAAGGGGAAAGTAGGAGCATGAATTATGTAACCATGTTAACTTTACTAAAAAATGAATATTAATAAATGTTTTTTAAAAAGTCAATTTGAAGAAATAGTGGCTTATTTGGTGAATTATTAAGAATTTAAAAAGCACTCCAAATTTTAAAGCAGTCAATGAAGCCAATGAAAAAACAAATACAGGGCATCAAAAGCAGTTAATTTTCTCAGAACATTGAGAGTATATTTCTTTTTTTTTTATTTTTTTTTTATTTTAAACCCTTAACTTCTGTGTATTGACTTATAGGTGGAAGAGTGGTAAGGGTAGGCAATGGGGGTCACGTGACTTGCCTAGGGTCACACAGCTGGGAAGTGTCTGAGGCCGGATTTGAACCTAGGACCTCCTGTCTCTAGGCCTGGCTCTCAATACACTGAGCTACCCAGCTGCCCCGAGAGTATATTTCTAATATGAATATTTAAAGATCTTTACTCTCCCTGAAATATTAGTTTTTTAGGGAAAGTTAAACATTTTTTATATTGTTGATATTCTATAATTGCTTTTTCACCTTTATTTCCTTTTTAATGCCTATCTTTGTATATGTTTCATACTGTAACATATTAGTACAGTGGCATATGCATGTAATTTGTAGTAAATAATATTTTTTATTAACAGGTTGCACTGTCAAAATGGTTTGGATAAATGCTTAGCACATTGCTTGACACATAGCAGGTGTTTAATAAATGTTTATTGATTGATTGAAAAAAATAAAGGGCATTTGCCCAGGTAAGAAAAAATGATATATGTATATATAAATTTTTGTATTAATCATTTCTATTTATCAGTACTTTCTCTGAATAAATGTCTTTTTTTTTCAAAAATATTTCTGTTGCTATATATAATGTTCTCTTAGTTCTATTGTTTCACTCTTCATAATTTCATGTAGGTCTTTCCATGTCTTTTTTAATTAACTTGCCCATTATTTCTTACAGCACAGTAAAATTCTGTGGCATGGACTTTTTCATTCCAAACCATGAAGAAAATTATTTGAAAGGCCTTAAGACATTACTCGTGATTTGGCAGGGCTTGCCAATAGAAGAACAGTCATAAATCAAATCTTCCATTCACATTATTCCATATTTACCATGAGACTTTGCAAAAAGGTCATTATCGGTCAGGCCAATTTGCCACCTCTTAATCATGCCATAACCACATTTATAAATCAAGTCATTCACAGACTTCAGACTTGGGTAACCACAGGCAACATATGGTTCTATAATTCTCAGTATATTCATTAAAAATCTCAGTGAGTTTAACGTAGATGCCTTTAAGAGTTTGGTGATGTTACTAAAGATGTAGTCCTCACAGACCTTTGGGCTTTGGGAATAACAAAGGCTAAATATGGTAGGCATTAGTTCTTTTACAGGTAACTTTCCAAAGCCTTATTTTTTTTACAACCACCTTCTTCAGACATTTGACCCTTAGTTCTGAAAAGGCCTTTTGCCTTTTTAGATGGAATTCTGGAACAGATGGTAGCTTTTCTTTTATTCCACACCCGCCATGATTCCAGCTGGACATAAGTTAGAAAGTGTTTTCAAAGTCACAAATTAAATAAAAAATTATAACTTAAAAAAATAGGTTGGGAACAAATTGCCTGTTGTTTTTTAGGGGGAATTAAAACAGAGTGAAAATGAAGAATCTAAGCACACCACTAACTCCAAAAATCTTTTAGAGAAAAAAGATCTGTTACATTTCTCCGAAAGCAGAACATGCAAGGTAAGCTGCAGACTGATCAATGTCTATAGCTATCTCCAGTTCAAATATTCATGTCATGCTACTGTTGCCCTCTTGGCTTTATCCATTCTCTTCTCTAGTTCCTCCATCACCTAGTCACCTTTCTCCTCTAAAAAGATAAATAGGGGATCTTCCAGGAAGAATGCAACTCCTAGGATTCCCAGTGATGAATCAAATCCTTAACAAGCACAGTGTCCCCAATTAGACACATATTATCATATTCACAAAATTTCTAGACACTTCCTAGCTGTGTGACCCTGGGCAAATCACTTAACCCCCATTGTCTAACCCTTACTGTTCTTCTGCCTTGGAACAATACACAGTATTAATTCTAAGATGGAAGGTAAGAGGTTTTGTTTTGTCTTGTTTTTTTTTTCAATAAAAAGGAATAAGAAATAAGGTTAAAAACAAATCTACTGTGCATTTATTTATTCAACTACAGAACAAAATTGATGACACTGGAAAAACAAAAGTAAAGAAATTAAAAATAATTATTCTTATATGTTTTCACTTGTGTAATCAAGACTCCAAAAACTATTAAAAAATTAAGTCAGTTTTAAAGCTTTGTTACAGTTGGAAAGCCATAACACATCAAAAAAACTGAAGAAAGCTGGTTGGCTATCAAAAATGTATACAATTTCACCCTGTAACTTAGGGATTAGTGAAAGGGCTTTCCAAAGTTGTTTTTCTTCAGTTTTGAAAATAGGAAGCTGAGTATAAATAAGATAGTTTTTCTCTAAAAATTTTAACCATCTGAATGGTTAAAAGCCACTTTTTAGTCTGTATTAATTATTTTTAATTTTTTGTTTAATAAGGCTATCATGACTGAAAGATAGGAGTAAATAGGATGCAGCCTATTACCAAGAGTTGCTTATCAAAAATTGCTTAAAAGATACTAATAAGGACAAGTATGACCAACAAAGAAGGAAGAATTAATTATAAAGACAATAGTGGATAAAATAATATACAGACCGACAGATGTCCTGGTAGCCAAAAATTATGGGTTTTTTGTTTTGGGGATTTGAAGTTTTTTGAGTTTTTTTAAGCAGCAGAAGCCTAGCGGCAAAGTCTCCCCTTCCATCTACTCCTATATCCATTAAAAAGACAAGCAATAATTTAATACTTTTAAAGATCAGTAGATTTTGGCAATGTAGTTATTTCTTCTATGAATATGCAATCACAGCTCAGGGTCTTATTAGAGTACCTTCATGCATTGCTATGTCCTGAAATGTCTTTACTTTGCATGGACTTAAAATAACTTTTTAAAAAAGCATTTATTAAGCATCTAATATGAGCCAGGCAGTGTGCTAAGCATTTTTGAAACATGATCTCATTTTTTTAATCTTTACTTTCTGCTTTGAATCCATTCTAAGTATTTGTTCTAAGACAGAAGAATGATGAAGGCAAAGCAGTTTGGGTTAAGTGGCTTTTCCAGGATCATAAAGCTAAGAAATGTTTGAGGCCTAATTTTAATCCAGAACTTCACATCTCCAGATCTGGCTCTTTAGTCCAGTGAGCCACCTAAGTGTCCCTATTATTTTATTTTTATCTTCATAACAACCCTAGGAAATCACTGTTATTTTTATACCCATTTCATAGAGGAGGAAACTAAAGCAGATAGAAGTTCAGTGACTTGCCTAGGGTTATATAGCTAGTAAGTATCTAAAACAAGATTTGAACTTGTTTTTCTGAACCCAAGTCCAAAGCTCTGTCCGGTACACCACTTGGCTGCCTCTAAATAACAAAAACTGGTCCTCAAACAATCCGAAACCAGTCAGTTACCATTTGTTAAGGGAGACAATGTGGTCCAATAAAGAAAATGCTATATTTGAAATCAGAACCCAAATTCATGTCCCACATCTTCCATTTAATATCTGAGTAACCTTGGGCAGATTGCTTTCACCTGCTTCCGGGCTTTATCTATAAAGTGAAGGAGTTAAATACGATGACCTCAAAGATTTCTAAAACTATAGTGTTGTTATTTGTTGGCTTCTATGGTCCCGTCAAGTTCCAAATTTGTGATATTGTGTGTGATCCCATAGTACTATGTTACCAAATCTAATGGATTTTTCTCTACAGTATCATAATCATGCCCTCACTTCTATTCCCACTGCTCCTGCCCTCACTCAAACCCAGATTCACTCTGAACTAAAAATGTTTCCCTCCTGTCTTTCTCATCTTCATTCCACTCTATATGTTTCAGAGAAAGCTTCCTAAAGCTGTGTTTATTGTATGATTCCAATGCTTAGTATTAATACATGATGGAGGCTTAAATACATGCTATTATATTTCAAACCATCACTGACTCCCAATGGCTAAATGAATAAAGTAAAAATTGCTACACATCATCTTTACTGTTGCTATCATGACAATCACCATCATCACCACCAAAGCTAACATTTCTATAGTTTTTTTTTAAACATGCAGTATTTCATTTAAGTCTCCTAACAACCCTGTGAAGTAGACTTGAGACTCAAACAGATTAGGTGATTTTTCAGTGCTCATTCTGCTAGTTAATATAGAAAGAGGACTGAAATGTTGATCATTCCAATTATAGGTATATCACTCCATCTGGAAGTATAAGTTGACACACAATGAATAGAGGACTGAGCCCAGAGTCAGGAAAGTCCAAATTCAAATCTAGTCTAAGACACCTACTAACTGTGTGATCCTGAGCAAATTAAGCTCTGTTGGCCTCAGTCTTCTCATCAACAAACTGAGGTAATGATAATACCTGTTTCTTATTGTAAGGATCAAATATTTCATTTATTTAAAACACTTAGTACAATGCTTTACTACAATTCCCAAGTACAACACCTTAATATGATGCCTATTTGTGTTATTTCCTCCTGGCCCAGACCATTCTCTGAAATAGCCTTACATTTTCATCTGCTTTTCCTCTTGATAGAATCCCTTTGTACTCTCTATAGATTAGAATCTTATTCTTCAAAGCCCAACTCAAACACCCCCTCCCTCCAGTAAACTTTCCTTACTTTCTTGCTCCAGAAGGAATTTCTCTTCTAGACTTCCCTAGTACATTGGTTGTACCTCTTGTGCATATGTGTTAAATTCAATTCCCTATCACATTCTATTTTCTGGTGTAGTCCCTTCTCACCTTCTCTGCTAATTATTCTTGGGGAGAGGGAAATTTGTCTCATTAATTTTTTAATTACCTCCCCCAGCTGCTTATAATGCAGCTTTCACAGAATGTCATTCAATAAATATTTGTCAAATCAACTTCAACATTTGCAGTCCAAAATATTTCCTTAGTCCTGGAATCATCAAAAGAAAACCAACTTTCTATTGAAGGCACTAGGGAAAATCTTACAAAGATTCAACTGAAAAGGAAAATCCTTCTGCAGATAAATTTAGAAATGATGATTTCATGGGCAAACTTTCTTCTGATGTGATGTTGAGGAAAGAAAAGAACAATAAACTTTCATTTGTTCCATTTCTCCCTAAAGTGATAATACAGGTAGTGTTTATCTGCCTTTACACTTTACTGAGGCAGAAATTTATGTTAAGCTTCCCTTCTCCAACTCCCTTCTTGCTTGCCAACCAGTTGAAGCAGCTTTATTATAATCCCTGGAGGTTTACTATAGAAAGAAAACCTTCTAAGAAATACTCAGAGTAACTTTGTTGTCAGAGAATAATATTATTCCTGGAAAGTTTAAGTACACCTCTGGCTTACTTTTTTCCAGAGCTCCTAAAATAAGTTATTCAAGGAGGAACATAAATCATTAGAGTTTGCCCCAAATATCAGGGCTTCTATTGCAACAAAATGTTTTGAGATTCAGAAGTGAGTCTAACAGAGTGGATGGATGATTAAAGACTGAGGAAGAAGAAAAGGGAGCAGATGGCTCCTAAGACTTAGCATTAATGTTAGAGATCAAAGAACAAATCATCAGATAACTATCAGAAAACACTGTCAAACAATTTCCCATACCAGCTTCCAATTCAATAAAATACAAACTAATTTTTATTGTCAAAAAAACTATTTTTTAGAGAAGTCAGTATTAATAGAATTGCTTCTCAATTTAAATAATGATTCCTATGAACATATGGATATATGCTTTGGAATGTTCAGATTTTCCTTCAAGTCTAGAGCATAAATATTCAACCAAAAATGGAACTTAAGAATCATGGAAATTTAAGAAAATAAATATTTACATTCTTTTTTTTAATGGGTTGCTCAGAATTACAAGATTCTAAATTTGGCCTTTACTACATATTCAGCGAGTACTTGATCTACATTAATTGTGACTGACTACACACCTACCTAAGCAGACTCAGTGCCTGTTTTTGTTTTCTTGATAACAAACAGAGCCAAATCCAGTTAGGGGATATGTTAGTACCCTCTCAAACCACCTTAGATTTAACTACTTTGTGTTTATTCTCTTTGTATTTATTTTCTATTCATTTATGTGACATATGCTCTAGAGTCTAGATTTACTTTCCCTATTTCTTCTGCAGATGCAGGTTCTTTACCTAAAATACATTTACTGCCACTCCCAAGGCTTAGGCAGATATGGGAGTGTCTTTCTAAAGCTATAACTCACAAGCCTCTCTGGGTATGCTACCTCTCATGATTATCGGTTGACAATAGTCACCCAACTTAATTAACTTTTAGAAATGAAAGTTTTCTACAGTGGTATATTTGGTTCAAAATAACCCCCAAAGGTGTATGGTACATTCTCCCACAAATACATGCATTCTCCAAGGCAAAGTGGAATTAACCTTAGAAAGCTCGTGACAAAAGATTAACTCACAGCTTTTGGAAGATATTTTTGCTGGAATTCTCAAGATGTTACCCTTAGGTTTAGCATAACTTATCTCCATGGTGCTAATAGAAACTTGAATCTGCCCATGCTTTATCTCAACCTTTCTAATGCTACCTCCCAAGCAAATATTACTTGCCATCCATTGCTATCCCAGAGATGTTGTTAGGGTTACAAAAAAAAATCTGATCCTCCAAAATGGCCTAGGTCCTCTTAGTCCTTTCTTTAAAGATGAAAGAAATTTTCCAAGTCCTAATTTATACTTGACACTTTGTAAAGTTGTCTCTCACCTTAATCTGGTATAAAAACCATGCCTATAGAGATTGATCAGGAAGTTCTGGCAAAATGGCAGAATGAGGTATACTGTCTAATCCCAGCTTCCCTCTATTACCTTGAAATAGCAAGAAATTCACCAGATAAAATAAAAGAATAAAAAAAAGAAAGATAGAAAAGCATTTGTCACAAGGAAAACATCACCGAAAAAGCCAGCAAAGACTTTTGAATGTGAATAAATAACCAAAAAGAACCAAAAAGAGTAAATAAATGCTATAGCTTAAAAGAGCTATATAATAGGAATGCCAGAAGAGAGGAAAAATACCACAACCACTACGAGATACCTTTTCTCCCACTCAAAAAAAAAATATCAAGTCTCAAACATGATACTCCAGAATTCAATAGAAATAATCTATTGGCATCTCCAAAGTAATATATCCTTCAAATTTGTGTTTAATTATCAATTTTAAAATATGGATTTTCAGTAAATGAGAGGAATGTAAATCATTCCTACTCAAGAAGCCAGAAATTAACAAAGTATTTGTCATGCAAATTCATTTTAAAAGAAAAGAAACTTTTAAATGTAAATAAGTACACAGATCATAAAAATACACCACAGTCTGTATGTCTACATGATGCAAAATTAAATACAATTCTAAACTCTCACCTTGTCTGAGTATCACTAAGAGAACAAAAAGAGCATTTATGGATTAAGCACAAAAGTAACCAGGTTTAAAGCAGGAAGGGGAAGGGAGTTAGGGAGAGAAATGAATTAATAATTCTCTGAACAAAAAATCATTCACAAGTGAAGGCTCTTCAATCACAAAATGTAGGGAAATGGAGAGGGAAGTTAGTTATATCCATAAATATGTTTACATTTGGCATTTAAAAAAGGAGCAAAATGATTTCCTTGGAAGGGATGACTTTAAGGCTCATCATATTAGAATAATTCATATTTCTAATTTGATAACCCTTAGATTCACAAAATAAAAATGGAAAGAACCTTGAATAGTGTCTGGTACAACCTCCTCCATTACTGAATTTGAGATCCATAGGAATGGAATGGTTGAGTGTACAGGAATAACCAAGCCTAGAGTCTTTAACTCCATTTCCTTCTTTTTTCTGAATTAATATTTCTAGAGGTGCCATTATACAGGCAATTGTCTTTTAAGTAAAGTAGTAGAAAAGGAAGGGTTGGAGAAATGCAAAGGAGGCAAAATGTCTTTTTTGGATCTCCCATCTTGCCTAAGGCATGAGAATGAACAATTTAATTTTTCCCATTTCCATTAATTCAAGTCAATGCAACTGTAGACTCAAAGAAGAAGGCCCCAAAACTGCCATTACTCTAACTATTCCTATAAATCAGTCATTTGTTTTAGGAGCAATATTTGCAAAGGCAATAGTATGTAGATTATGATAGTTCATTTCCTAAAAGTCAAAAAAGCTCTTCCTAAGACTTTAAAGGCACAGAGGACTGAGACTCAAGACTATATACACCAATGGAAAGGCTTCCTGATCATCTAAAGCCAACTGGTTTGGCTTCCATTTCCACTGCATATAAGACACCCTGATCACTTTTTTCCCCCAATGACTTTCAAATCAACATGTCCAATTGCCAACCTATTCATGAGAAATCCACTAGAAGTTAAATAACCATCCTTTTTTGTGGCCTGTGGAACTGTGAACACAATGTGGAAGATTTCAAGGGATTGATTTTGTTTCTGGTCTTGGCAAAAAAAAATGGGCTCTTCTTTGGCTTTCGTAATGTTGTTTCTCTAAAAATTATGAAATTAGCTCACGTGTGGCCCATTGAATCAATGTTACCTTCAGATCAACATCCCCCAACTGCAGGAGCCAACACACCCTGCCCTGCTAACCAGATGTTCTGTATGGAATATGGAGCAGTTGTACACATGCTATCAAAGTGCTATTATTCTTGTTCAATATCCTTTTCATGCTCAAAGCAAACCTTCTTTTGTTAACTGTTGAATAACCTTCAGATCCTTCGTTTTCTTTCCAATTCTGAACCTGAACTATCAGCCAAGCCTGATTCAGGCCTTGCCTATTGTATAATCCTATTACCCAAGATATCCTTACACACTGACAGTATAAAAAGTGATACAATCCCATGTTTCTGCTCTAGCCTCACAGAATCTATCAATATTCCCAGTTCTACCACTTGGTGTAACAGATGGCCATTGGATCTGTTCACATTGAGTCCTTTAAGATCTCTATTGCCAAAGGGCTACATGCCAGCATCTTCTGTTGGAGCCAGCTGTTTTCCAGCAGTCATACTGACTTATTGCTTCAGGTTATATGATACAAATGTTTTATTGAGACTCCCCCTCCTGTTTACCTTGTTGACAACCATAATCAGTCATTGCTTGTATGTGCCAAAAAGGGATAGATGAACAATTAAAATATCCTCAAAAACTAGTTCTTAAAAAATCTAAGAATTAATATTGTGAAAGGGGAATTTTTTATCTTAACTTAATCAAGTTCTTAGAGTGTTCCACCCTTTTAACTTAGTCAGGAACTTGTGAATCCTTTTGATAAGAGTTCACACCTTCAGAGGACAGGAGGTGGATCCCACAGACACTGCTCTCTAGGCAGTGCTAGGCAAATTGAGAGGCTTTGGTTGGTTCCTGAGATGTGCTGGACCAGCCCACAGTGAAAGTAAGGAAGAAGCAGAGAGACAGGAAGTGATGTGGAAAAAACTGCTTATAAAAACTAGCTGAGAGCTTTCTGAGGGACTTCTACTTCTTCTGTACTGGTGGCACTTGTTGAGGGAGGTCTTCTTCTACTATTTCTGTGCTGGTGGCTCTTGCTGATGATCTTTTTCTGCTTCTGCTGCACTGGTGGCTCTTGCTAAGTGAGGACTTCTGCATTGGTGTCTCTGTGTTGGATTCTTCTGTGTGGCACTTCTCCATTAGAAAAATTCTGCTTTGGAGACTGAGACTTTCCTGCTCCTCTGGCCAGAGATTGGAACTTTGTTGGGAAGGAAGCTAGATTTCTTCAGAGCAGACTTAGAGTGGTAAGCTAGACAATTCCCCTATCACTTTCCTACATTTCCCTTTTCACTATCTCTACCCTGCTGTAATAAAGCTACTAAAGTTTCTAATAGGCTCGTGACTTAAGAGTTAATTTTATAAATGGCAACCACAATCATTTTATTTTAATTCTTATATTTGTCAAACCCATTTTTAATTATTACCCTATTGTGATCCCATTACTTTGTCATTGACAGCAGTACCAAAAGAAGTCTTGTAGGAAGGTATAGTTAACAATACAACAAGTAAACAAGTATTAAATGTCTGTTTCACATGCTTCTGGATTCAATTCCAGGCAGCTAGTCAATACAAAAAAAAAAAAAAAAAAAAAAAAACATATAGTCCCTGCCCTCAAAAAGCTTATGATGTTTGGAGACAAAGTATAACATAAATAAATATACTGAAGAGTAGCAAAGTACAGGATATAATCAATCTAAACCTAGACTGTGAGGAAAAGAGAATGAATGCTACAGGAAAGAATTCAGAGAAGAAAAATCATCTTTGTGATCTAAGCAAGTCAGAGGATTTTTTAGCTCAGTTATGAAAGACATGTAGGATTCTGATCAGGGTAGAGAGACAGGAATGAGAAGGACCTGCAGTGGCAGCAATACCAAAAGCTTAAAAAATGTACCATATCTTAAAAAAAATTATCCTTACTTTGATTCCCCTTAACACTCTATTGTGGATCTTGTCAACTTTCAATTTGCCCAGACCTTTCCAAAACTGTATCTTTCCCTATAATTCTCCTTATGGTAGTGCCTTCCTTCTGACATTTCCCTTTTATTCTCTATGTAGCCTGTTTGTTCATAGTTTTTCACATGTTATATCCACCCATTAGACTATAAGTTCATTAGGTGCCAGGACTATCTAGGATGAAAAAAAAATTCCTCAGCTTCACATCTAAAGTTCTTCAGAATCTTTTAGGGAAAGAAGGAAGGTGACTGTGATACTGATTTTATACAGTTTACTATACACTGAATAAAATCATATTTTTTATTTCTCCTAAACGTACTGATAAGTTCAAAAGAATGATTCTAGTATCATAAAAATAACAATTCCTTCTTCATGCTATTCATACCTTTTATAATTTCTACTTTGATCATTATCAACCCAACTCCGTGGCTTCCCTAATTGAATAACTACCATATTAGCAGATGGCTGAAACTAGACTCAAAAAACTTGTAACAAAATCATCTCTCTCACTTTCTAGCTATGTGAACTCAACAAATCTTCTCCAAGATATGACTTTTTGTCTATAAAACTGGCTTAACAATATCTGTTGTACTCTGAGGTACCACCTCACACCTAGCAGTTTAGCTAACATGACTGCAAAGGAAAGTGGTGAATGTTGGAGGGGATGTGGCAAAATTGGGACATTAATGCATTGCTGGTGGAGTTGTGAATTGATCCAACCTTTCTGAATTGCAATTTTGCACTATGCCCAAAGGGCTTTAAAAGACTATCTGCCTTTTGATCTAGCCGTAGCACTGCTTGGTTTATACCCGAAGGAGATAATAAGGAAAAAGACTTTTACAAAAATATTTATAGCTGCACTCTTTGTGGTGGCAAAAAATTGAAAAATGAGGGAATGTCCATCAGTTGGGGAATGACTGGACAAATTGTGGTATTTCTTGGTGATGGAATACTATTGTGCTCAAAGGAATAATGAACTGGAGGAATTCCATGTGAACTAGAATGACCTTCAGGAATTGTTGCAGAGTGAAAGGAGTAGATCCAGGAGAACATTGTACACAGAGACTGATACACTGTTGTACAATTGAACATAAGAGACTTCTCTACTAGCAGCAATGCAAGGATCCAGAGCAAGGCTGAGGGAGTTATGAGAAAGAAAACTAGCCACATTCAGAGGAAGAACTGTGGGAGTAGAAACACAGAAGAAAAACAACTGCTTGAACACATGGGCTTATGGGAATATTATTGGGGATGTAGATGCTAAACGATAACTCTAGTCCAACTATCAATAATATGGAATTAGGTCTTAATCAATGATATATGTGAAACCCAGTGGAATTGTGCATCGGCTATGGGGGTGTGGGGGTTGGGGGAGAGGGAAAGAAAATGAAACAGGTAACTATGGGAAAATATTTAAAATAAAAAATTTTTAAAGGGAAAAAAATTTAAAAAACAGTATCTGTTGTATCTAAATCAACAATATTTAGCACATTCTGCATACTAGGCATTGGGAATACAAAGAAAGCCAAAAGACCACCCCTTTTCTCAAGGAAATCACAGTCTAATGCAGGGAGACCACATTAAAACAACTATATACCAGATATATTAGGAATAAAACAGAGGACAAAAACTAAGATTCAGGAGATTCAGAAGGGTTTCTTATAAAATATAGGATTTTGTGAGACTTAAAGGAAATCAGGAGGTAATTAAGATTTCTCCCACTCCAGACATGGGCATAGCCAGTGAAAATGCCTGGAGTTAAAGATGGAATGTTTTGTTTGAGGAACAGCAAAGAGTCTAGTTTCACCAGATTAGAGGTGGGGAGACTAGGGGTGAGCAAGGAATATATCAACAAGATTGGAAAGAGGAAGTAGTCAGGGGCTTCTAATGCTTAACAGATTTTATATTTGATCCTGGAGATGATAGGGCAACACTGGAAGATACTGAATAGTGTGTTGATGTTAAGGATCACTTTGACAGTTGAATAGAGAATAGAGTGGACTGACGAGACCCATGTCAGGGAGATGAATCTATTTCACACAGTTGTTCTGAGTATTAAATTAAATTAAATCATGTGAAGTGTCTTGGAAACCTTAAAGAGCCACATAAATGCCAGTTTTTATTACTATTGATTTAGATGTAAATTATATATAATACATATTATAATCTATGAATCCTTCCTATGCCTGTGATCAATCTAAAGATGATCTCCTCCAGGCCTCCAGTGTGTCGATAGTGATTATTGCTTATTGTTTTTAAGATTAATTAAGCATGGGGTAATTTTGGCTGAAGAAATATAGAGTCCATATCTTTGGAGAATCATCAGTATTGGCTGTGCTCCTTTACTGGGTCCTACCTAACTACTCAAAGTTCATTATTCCAGAACATAGGGTCTATTGATTCCTCCTTAATGTATTAGAGTATAGTGGTCAATATTGCAGTTCATCTAATATTTTTTTTCTAACAGCCTTACAACAATTTCCTATGTCAAGTTCCCTTCCTCCCCACCTCCCCCTTCTCAGATCCATGTTTCATGGATTAGGCCAATCTTCTGGCAGGATAAGAATAATTCCCACTTGGGATAGAAGAGAAAGACTTCTATTCAGGAAGAGAATAAGCATATATCTGGCAAGAAAAACAAACTCCTCAGCTTGACATTTAAAGTCCTTGGAATCTGGCTTCAGTCCACCTTTCACATTAACCACACATTATTCTCTTTCTCATATTCTTTTGCTGCAAAGTGGCTTCCATGATCTTCCTGAATTTGCTACTGAATTTCCATCCCCTATAACTTTGTGTAGGTTGCTCCTCCTTCATGGAATATACTCCTTCACTCTTGCCCCATTCCTTCCAGGCTCATCTCAGGTCCATCTCCTAGAAATCCTTCCCAAACCCTAAGTTGTTTGTGCCCAGTCCTCAGAATTATTATGTAACTACTTAATTATTTACATGTTCTGTCACCCAAACTGGACTATTTCTTGAGGGCACTGTATTTTATATTTAAATTCTCCGTGCTTAGTGCAGTACCAACAGACTTGATAGTCAGAGAAATCTAAAAAAACTAAAAGTCCCAGTAAAAAGTGATCAAAGAATATGAATGAAGAAAAAACTATGAACTATTAACAAACATCCAGAAGAATATTCCAAATTAATAATAAAAGAAATGCAAATCAAAACCCTGAGATTTCAACTTGCACCCAGCAAATTTACAAAAATAACAAAATATGAGACTAGTCAATGTTAGAGGAGTTGTAGAGCAACAAGCACTCCGTGACATTGTTGGTAGAGCTGTAAACTGATACAACTATTTTAGAAAGAAATTTGGAATTGTGTAAATAAAGTGATGATGACAACATCTATATTCTTTACCCCAAACAATCTTCTGCTAGGAATATACCCCAAGTAGCAAATAGACAAAAATAAAGGCACCATATACAACAAAATAATTATAGTGGCTTTTTTGTATGGTAATGAAGAGCTAGGAACAAAGTAAATTCCCAGTCACATTGGGGAATAACCAAGCAAATAGTTGTATATTAATATAATGAGACATTGCTGCAGTATAATAAAAGTTGAACATGATGAATGCAGAGTCACAGCAATTAAGCTGAAGCAAAGTAAAAGCAGAGCCAAGAAAATACACACAATGAGCACAACAATGTAAATGGAAAGAACAATCAAAACTTAATGTTGCCAAATTTAAAAAAATAAATAAACCAAATTTGGGCTCCAAAGAAAAGATAAGGAAATATCCTTCCAGCTACTCCTTTGAAAAAGTCAGGGTCTATGGGTATAAAACATTGCATATAATGTTAGGGTGTTTGTTTTTTAATGTCAGTCAAATTTTTTTTCTTCCTTTTTGTAAAAACCATTAATTGTAATATAATTGTTTTATGGTATTACAGTTAAAATATTTATAATGTAATTATTTCATAATAATTTTATAATACAACATAAATTATACAATATAATTATTTTATAATATAATATAATTGTTTTATAATATTTATAATATAATAGTATTATATATTATAATAATAATTTCTCCAGTCCTCTGGGCAGAGAATGCAAGGAGTCAGGAGGAAATTTAGACAATATTAAAAAAAACTCTCTCAAAAAAAGTCAACTTTAAAGAAATCAATTCTTCTTTAGTTTCATTAACTGTAAAAGTCAAACCAGGCTGGTATGAAGGTGTCCATAGCAAGGTGATATACAAAGAGCTGAGATAAGTGATCAATGTACAGAGCTTAGATTCAGATCAAGGAAGATAATATCAATGTTGGAAGTAAAGAAATTGGGAGTACTGCATTTGACATATTGTCTGACTCAATATAAATCTAAAAAGTTTCGGTNTCTCTTCCCCCCCCCTCCCAGAGTTGACAAGCAGTTCACTCACATCCTATTTCCATATTGTTCATTTTTGTAATGGAGTAATCTTTTAAAACTAAAATCCCAAATCATATACCCATATAAATAAGTGATAAATCACATGCTTTCTTCTATGTTTCTACTGCCACAATTCTTTCTCTGGGTGTGGATAGCATTCTTTCTCTTAAGTCCCTCAGAATTGTCCTGGTTCATTGCATTGGTTTTAGTAGCAAAATCAATTAAAAAAAAATAAATAAAATAAATAAAAAAACATTTGATGGTCCTACAATGTTTTAGATACTGTATTTAATATTCTTCTGGTTCCAATAAGCCTTTATGTGTGTAAAATCTTACCTTCTGCCTTAGAATTAATATTAAGTATCAATTGCAAGGCAAAAGAAGGACTAGGCAAATGGGGTTAAATAACTTGTCCATAATCATACAGCTAGGAAGTGTCTAAGGTCAGACTTGAACTTAGGACCTATTGACTCTAGGCCTGGATCTCTATCCACTGGACCCCCTAGCTGCCCTGAAACAAGCATTTATATAATATATATTAACAAATATATATTCAAGGTTTCATATATATATATATATGAAACCTTGAAAAGGATCATGGTGAAAGTCACAGTATAACTATAGCTTCATCCAACCTACAATGAGAGTATCCCAAAACAGCCAGAACCCTGATTTAACCTAATCACTCCCCTCATCAGGCAAACTGCCCAATTCTATGTAAACCTTACTATCTTCCTTCTCACAAAAGCTATCATAGGCATCGGAAGCAATAGAGCATGACTCTGCTCTAAAGGGAATTCCAAATCATCCTAGATTCCCAGTTTCAGCCCATTGATTAGAAATGTTGCTTGTTAGTGCAATCTCCTCCAAATTACCATCCAGAGACACTTAGCTATTTACAAGCTGTATTCCCTAAATTGGGATACATCTTCGGGGTTGAAATGCTTTTCCATTTTATCTTTAAACACCAAGAGATCAGCATAGTATCTTAATTTTTTTTATTAACAAAACTACATAGGACCATTGAAGTAGCCAAAGGATATGGCTAAATAGTTCTGAAAGGAAAATTCACAGACAATTAACAATTATATGAAACAATGCTGCAGTGCATGAATTTAGACATAGGTTCTGTTAGCTAATGCCAATTAAGCCAGAACAAACCAGATAACAGGTTCATTATACTCAGTCTGTGTGCATAATAAAATCCAACAGGTGATGGTAATGTCTTTCACAACTTGTTTATATTTATACAATTACATGAAAGAAAGAGAAAAAGGATGGCTGCTCATTATGCAAAGAAAATAAAGCATGCATGTTTAAGAGAATGCGAATCACTAGCTATAGGGAATGTTTCCACATGAGTATAGCTAGTTTCCTTCAACGAAAGAAACCTGACAAGCTATATAATGGAGGGAGGAAACCCAGAGACTGAAATACTCTTTTTTTTAAGTATTTAAGTCTTTTTGTACCAAATAGGGCAGCAAAGAAAGATACTCAAAAGTACCAGCTATTCGAGTAGGTTCTATTGTTCATGCAGGGGTCATACACAGTGAAATAGCAAATACAGAATAAAATGGAGTCATTTGTGTTCTCCCAAAAATTCACTTTCTAGAAAAATTAATCCAGAAATTCTCTTACGATGCTACAAATATCTAAAGTCCAACAGGAGAATTAAACTTGTTTCTGGGGTATTCTGGGCCTGTGTCATCCTCTGCCATACAGGATAGGCATTTTTGGTCATCTCAGCCTTTTAAGGGACTTCATTAAACATTTATTAAGCACCTACTATGCCCATCCTTGCATCACTGCACTTGTGTTTTCTTAGCCAAGCCAGTTCAAAACATCTAAGTCATATCCCTCCAGGAGTCAGAAGCAATGAAAGCCCACACTATGTGCAGTCATCACAGAACTCTAGAGGGTGGGTACTCCTTAACCAATGGATCATCTCTCATCCTATGGCTAAGAAATTCTCTTCTTCCCATGCTCCAGATTGATCATCAGGATTAGAAAGCAGAAACACACTTCAAACAAAGATTAATAGTGTTAAATGACTGACTAGAGTAAAATTTATTTTGCTTCAGGTGAACTCAAGAAAAGCTGGGGCAGCACTCATGATCTTAGATGAGACGGTAGTAAAAAAAAAAAGTATGCTTATGTCAGCTTAACAGGGACACTATCACGTTTAAAGGCACCCTACACAATGAAATAATATCAATATAACATATATGCGCTGAATAGAATAGCAGGTACTCAAGCACTTAAAGGAAAAGTTAATCAATCTAAAGGGATAAACTATAGAACTCTACTATTTGGGGACCTCAGTGTAACCCTCACACATTAAACAAAGTAAACAAGTAAACAAGAAATAAGAACCTAAAGAGAATTTTTTTAAAACCATAACCCTTACTAATCTGCCTTGGAACCAATTTATATATGGTTACTAAATGACTATTAAGGGAAAAATGCAGATCTTCTGTATTTATTTCAACTTTTTTTTTAAACCCTTGCCTCACCTTCCGTCTTAGAATCGCTACTGTGTATTGGTTCCAAGGCAGAAGATTAGTAAGGGCTAGGCAATGGGGGTTAAGTGACTTGCCCAGAGTCATTCAACTAGGAAGTATCTTGAGGTCAAATTTGAATCCAGGACCTCCTGCCTCTAGGCCTAGATCTCTATCCACTGAGCCACTGAGCTGCCCCTCTAAATATAATTTTTTAAGTTAGTCATTGCTGACCTCTAGTTAGTAAAGAATGGCAACAAAGAAGAATATACATTTTTCTCAGCTGAACAAAACACCTTTATGAAAATTCACCACATAAACAGTGATGGGCAAACTATGGCCCGCAGGCCAGATGCAGCCCCCCACCCCAAATGTCCTATCTGGCCATGGGACATTATTACTATTCTGATGAATACAATGAGTAGGATACAATACAATGAAGATTCAGAAGAGTTGCTTTAGAAACAGACTGACAGATGAACATATCCTTTCCTTTGGCCTCCTCTTTAAAAAGTTTGCCCATTGCTGTACTAGAACATAAAACTCGGTAAAAAGTGCAGAAAAGCAAAAATAGTAAATATGTCATTTTTATCGACCTCCTCCAATAAAAATTAGAATCAATAAAAGACTTTCAAAAACAGGACAAAAAAATTGAAGTCCAATGATTTAATCTTAAAAAATTGGCTAAAGAACTTTTAGAAACAATAGATAATTTCAAAGAAAATGACAAGACAATCCATCAAAATTTTTGGGATATAGCCAAAGCTTCCAGATCAATGAACTAGGCATGTACCAACAACAAAATAAAAACTGAAACAAGAACAATTTCTTAAACATTAACTAACTATAGTGTTAGAAACTGAAAAAAATTAAAAGATTAAACTGAAAGCAAAAAATCAAATTGATAAATAAAACAGGAGCTGAATTTTTAAAAAACTATTTTTTACTATCACCCTGAATGTTAAAACAAGATTAAGTTATTAATAGCAGAAATTATAAAGAAAAAATCACAACAAATGAAAAAAAATCAATGAAATTAGAAATTATTTTACCCATTCATATCCCAGTCCCTATCCCCTTATGCAAAGAAAAACCTGCTAACATAAATGAAAAGAATTAATATCTACACGCATGTCCCCTGAAAAAAATGCCAAGATTCATAAAACAAAAAAAGAGAATTTAAATAATTGAAGCTCAGAAAAAGAAAATAAGCAATAAAGAAGCTCCGAAAGAGAAGGAAAAAAGGACCAGATGGATTTTCAATAGAATTCTATCATATATTCAAGGAACAATTCATTCTAATAATGTCTATAAGCTGTTTGTTTTTAATTTTCTATTTGCTTCAGTATGACTGTTTTATTTGTTAAGAAAATCATGTAACCTGCAAAGGCTTTCCTTGTTGTATGAATTTAATTGAGATTTCTAATAATTTAACTCAGCTGATTAACTGGCAAGAGGTAAAAGGACTTCTGGCTCAGTTTTATAATAACCATTAGCTAGTTGTAAATTCCAAACTAATTCCTCTCAGTGTTTGTTGATCAAGTTGCAACTTTATTTAATGTGATTTTTTCCCTTTCTGCAGAATATTGAGGAAATAAGCATAGGCAAAGGAGAAGCAAAATTTTCATTTTTTACAATATAATGATCTACTTAGAATCAACTAAAAATTAATTAAAATAACAACCAACAATGGAGTAGTATATAAAATTAACTCACATGAGTCTCTGGTCTTTCTACATATAATAAATATAATGATACTCTGACTTTATTCTTTTATAATAAGGCCAGCTAGTCTACTCTCCATGGTTCTTGTGATATAGAGCAGTGATTCCCAAAGTGGGGGCCACGGCCCCTGGTGGGTTCTGCAGCAATCCAGGGAGGGTGGTGATAGCCACAGGTGCATTTATCTTTCCTATTAATTGCTATTAAAATTTTTAAAAAATTAATTTCCAGGGGTACTAAGTAATATTTTTTCTGAAAAGGGGGCAGCAGGCCAAAAAAGTTTGGGAACCACTGATATAGAAGATAGAAATGTTTCTTCTCTAATGCTATTGGCTAGAGCCCTCATTCTAGTAGGTTGCCCCCACTATTAACCATAATTAGTATTTATTTAACCAATTAACATTAATTGGATTTCACAAAGGGATATTTACTGCAAAACTATAGCAAGAAAACAAGTACAAATATTTCTACCATCCTCTCATTACATTATGTCTTCACATACTCTAGACGCATGGGGTCAAACTCAAATAAAATCAGGGACCACCTAAGCCCTACATAAAAATTCCTACAGACTTTATATTAATTTAGACCTTACATTTAAAATGAAATATTATCTATGTTTAATTTCATTTTCATGATTTTATTAAACATTTCCCAATTACATTGGGGAGGCGGGTAGGAGGTTTAGTGGATAGAACCCTGGGCCTGGAATCAGGAGGATCAGAGTTCAAATCTACCTTCAGACAGTAGCTTTGTGATCCTGGGCAAGTCAATTAACCCCTGCCTGCCTAAAAATTAAGAAGGAAATGGCAAACCAGCCCAGTTTCTTTATCAAGAAAACCTCATGAAGAATTGGTCCATGGGATCAAGAATAATTGAACACAATTGATCAACAAACAATAAATCATATTTTAATCTGTTTGGGTTGCACTCTTTGGCTACATTTTTTTAACATTTCTCCTATAGAGTAATGGGAGGAGAGAAAGAGCTAAAAAAAAAAAAAAGGATCCCAATTCCTTAGGAACATGTTCATAGTTGAACCGTAGTTTTGATCTTTATTGGGTCCATTTTTTCCTGATTTTAGGTGAAAGAGTCCTAGAGATGACTAAGCCTTAAAAGTTTTTAAATGTCAGAAAAGTGAGCTACCAGAAGTCCAGGATATATTATCAATGCCAAGACTTGCAAGAAGACGGAAAATGAAGAGTGAAGTCCCAAGCAACTTGTCCATTCCAATCTTGCAGTATCAAAAATGTGGTCTCATCCCTTCCTTGACTTCATTTAGAAGTAAAGTTCATGGGAGGAATGCCATGTGGAAACTACTTTAAATTCAAACTCACTCTCAAGAACAAGGTAAAAATAAAAGAGAATGCCCCTCCCTAGGGTTAGAGGAAAAGGAATGTGTGTACATTTGTTCTTTCTACAGCTTTGAAATTAATATTCTTTTGTAAAAAACTAACATTAATTGGTTAACTAGAACTGAGACACTAAATCCTAGTGGTTAACAAAATTTTAAGAACACCAATATGGGAGCTTGCACTGATAGAATTAGAGAGAGGATACCTCCAACTCCTAAAGTTTACCCCTAGATCCCTGAGAGGAAGATGCATCTAATCTTATTCTTGAAAGGAAAAGAAGGATTTTAAGTGCCCACTATGTGCCAGGCACAGACACCTAATTGGTACTCTGCTGGGCCTGGAGTCCAGAGCCAAGTTCAAAGCCAACCTCAAACACTTCCTAGCTCTGCAATCCTGGGCAAGTCATTTAACTCTGTTTACCTCAGTTTCCTCATCTGTAAAATGAACTGGAGAAGGAAATGACAAACTACTGCAGTTACTTTACTCTGAAAATTCCAAAAGGTGTCACAAAGAGTTGGACATGATTGAAAACAATTAAACAACAACAACAACATATGCCAGGTACTATACTAAACACTTTACAAATAGCATTCTATTTGACCCTCAAAAACAACCTGGAGTGGGGGAGATGCTATTATTAGTCCCATTTTACAGTTAAGAAAACTGAAATAAACAGAAGCTAACAGTCACACAGCTAACAAATGTCTGATCTCTGTTCTGACTGTAGGACTTATTGCTCAATGTATGTCATCTAGCTATCTCAAAAGAGTTGTCCAGATAATAAATAATATAAAATAAAACAAATAAAATGGTAGAAAAGGAAAGAAAGAGAAGTTCCATTAAAAAAGTATATAATGTATAAAATATTTGGTAATCTACCAACCAAAACACAGAGAGAAATTATATGACTATGACAGTACTATTTACTGAAATACAGACTTCTGCAATTAATAAGAAAGAAAAGAGCAGAGATGAAACCTTTAAATAAAAGGCACAGAATAGAATAAAAAGAGGCTCAGAGGGCCACAAAGATAGCTTTGAACTAACAAGATTCTTCCCTACTTAACCATTAGCTACTTTGCTTTTGTTTGTGCAGATTTGAATGAAATGAATGTGTGTATATAGCATCATATGTGTTCATGATTTTTGTATATAAACTTCTGTTCCTTATAAATAGAAATAGAATAGTTATAATAAAAAATAAAATAAATAGAACAGTCACTAGGAATAATTTTTTTAAATCCCCCTTCCCCAAATTAAATATGAGGAAACTTACCATTACAATACTCAGGCTGAATGTGTAACTGAAGAACAAACAAAGACTATAACATAAAATGCCTACTCTTGTTAAAGGTTAAAAGTCTTGCAACTACCCTATTTCAGAAATCTCCTTTTAGAGATGGAGTGCTAGGCCCCACCCTGATCTTCCCCCAGACCAAGTGTCATGTCCCTCCCCTCTCCCCCATTACCTGACATAGGAGAGGGAGAAAGCACTCCCATTGGACTGCTGGGCAGAGGGGTGGGTGAAGTGAGGAATGGTCTCAGACTATAGAGAGGGGTCAGGGAGTGGCCTGAGCACTCTGCTCCCCTCTAGCTCTGCCACCTGTGCACTCCCATTGGGCTGCTGGGCAGAGGGGTGAGGGATATGAAAAAATGTCATCAAGCATGGTGGAGATGGGGAGGGGAGTATGTGCCTTTCCTTCTGCCTTTCCAGTAATGAACTCTGAGTTTCTGGGGGCAGCGGCCTGCTCACAGAGAGTGCTCTTCATGCCATCTTTGGTACCCATGCCATAGGTTCACCATCACTGCCACATTTGCTTTCCAAATTTATGCCATACCTGTACCAAGATCACCAGTGACAAGGGAAGAGAACTGTTTTCCTTGCTCTGTTTGATCCATGTAGAATTCTCTAACATCCCCTTGCGGGGTTCTCTAATTACAAAGCTATTAGGGAATCAGTTTTTAGGCACCATGTCCTAATAGTCAGTTTTCATGCAAATGTTTGATGAATGTATTTCCTCCATATAAATACAACTTCATTGGACATAAATAAAAAGGAAAATGCCTTTCTTATGGCCAATATGTAGAAAATGACCCAGCCTAATGTGTCCAATAACAGTGCTCAACATAAGGACCCTTCAAAGCCAATTGAACTGTCAAGCCTTTTGGAAGAAAACATCACCATCTAAACACTTCAGTGAGCTACAGTATATGAGACTGGGGCTGCAGGGTGATTTAAAAAAGTCATTTTCTGTATTTGTGATAAGCACAATAGAGACAACAATGCAAAGAAACCTTTGAAAACTTGGTTTTGAGAAGTTACAAAGAGAGATGAGATAAGAGAGCACAGAGCTAGGTTTGTTTACTCTGCTCATCCAGGACCCAGTGGCCAAAGGCTGTTCATCAATGGCTTTTAATAGTCTTTCAAAGCTTTTTTCCAGGGAGTGCCACAGTCTGAACTGAACATTGGTAAGTTGGAAGGTGCTCTGAAGAGGGCAACTAGAATGGTGCAGAGGCTTTAGTCTATATTATGAAGGACAGTTGAAAGAACTGGGAATGTTTGGAGAAGACTCAGGATAAACATTTTAACTGCCTTCATGTATCTGAAGGGATAGCATATAGAAGAAAGATTACCCGTGGTCTGTTTTAGCCCCAAAACATGGATGATCTTCCTGGAAGTAAGGGGCATTCATTTAGGGCCTACTGGGTGCCTGTTTGTAAAAGTAGTTGGAGAAGGAAATGGCAAAATTCTCCAGTATCTTTGCCAAGAAAACCCCAAATAAGGTCACAAAGAGTCAACTGAAATGACTGAATGACCAAAAAATGGTATGACACTGTCCCAAGCACTTTATAAATATTTCATTTAATCTTCACAATAACCCTAAGAAGTAGGTGCTACTGTTATTCCCATTTTATAACAGGAAACTGAGACAGGGTTTAAGTGACTTGCCCAGGGTCACTCAACTAGTTAAGTGTCAGAGGCTATAGTTAACACATCAATCAAATATTTATTTAACAAGTACTAGGTGTCATCAACTATGCTAAGAATTGGATAAACAAAAAGAGGCAAAGGAAGGTCCTTGCCTTAAGGAGCTTACAATCTAATGAGGGAGAGAACAAGTGAATGAACATGTACAAACAAGCTACATACAAACTTAATAGAATATAATTAACAGAGGAAAGGCACTAGAATTTAGAGCAACTGGGAAAGATTTCCTGTATAAAATGGGATTTTAGTTATGAATTAAAAGAAGCCAGGAAAGTCAGTAGGCAGCAATGAGAAGAGAGAGCATTCAAGGCATAAGAGACATCCAGAGAAAATGCACAGAGCCAAGAGAGGGATTTTCAGGTTTGTGGGACTGCCAGGAGGCCACTGAAGAATACCTGGCTAAGAACAAGGTATAAGAAGACTGGAAAGATGGGAGTGAGTGAGATGGCTATGTTATGAAGGGCTTTGACTCCACCATTCATAAGGATGCCTGTTGGCCACAGATTGATTTATTAACATTATCTATGTGGAACTGTAGTTTTATTTTATTAAATGTTTCCCATTTACCTTTGTAATTCCTGTCCCAGAAATCCTGTTGGTACAGAACTCACTCTTTATTGGTGGAGATGGTGGCCCTGTCCTGTGTGAGGAGCTTGGTAGAATTGGCAAGAGGCTAGAGCTCAAGCTCTGACTAATCAGTTCCCTTATAAGTTCCCAATGGGAACTCATCAAGTTGGCTTCCAGCTTCAAGACAGAAAATGCGAGGGGCCAACATCATTTCAGATTGCTAAGTGACTCTGGGAACACATGAGAGGAGCTGGCAGTCTCCACTGTGTCCCTGTATCTAGCTGCTACTCTAGAGATTCTGGGTGTTTCCCTTTGGATGAGATCCAGGAACCTCCCTCTTAGATGAGCTGAGTTACCTGGCACCCAATAAGAGAGCTCCTTCAATAGGTGATGACATATATATCCTCATATGAATAGCTTCTCTGATTTCTGTTTTGCTATGATTTGTATATTTGTATGAAGGGATTTATTCTCTGGGTATGTTCATTTTGCAACTGGTATTTTGTGAGAAAGGGGTTGAGTCCTGGATATAGAGCTTAGGCATCACTTTTTTCTCAAAAATGACAAAAATAAAAGTTAGCTGGTACCTGATCATATCGTCTAGATCAGTGGTTCCCAAACTTTTTTGGCCTACTGCCCCCTTTCCAGAAAAAAATATTACTTAGCCCCCTGGAAATTAATTTTTTTAATATTTTAATAGCAATTAATAGGAAAGATAAATGCACCTGTGGCCATCACCACACCGCAGGATCTCTGCAGCACCCACCAGGGGGTGGTAGCGCCCACTTTGGGAATCACTGATCTAGATGAACATTATTTAAAGAACTGATAGGTATACTTCTAGCCTTGTATACCCTATCTCTAAGGATAGAAGAGTGGTGTCCAGCCCCAATTTTCTACCTCTCCTCCTTGCAAAAATGAAAGTCTTCCTTTGAGAAGGGTGGGAGCAAGGGAGGCTAACGATGTCTATGCTGCCTACCTTTGAGCCACAAGACAACCCCCTCATAACATACGAGTCCTCTACGTGTGAGGTTCACTGCCCTCTCTTCCATTACACAGTTCAGGCAGTACTCGGGAATCTTGTAGAGAGCTTCTTGTTTGATACTTCTGGTCTAGAATATTCCCCTCAATTTAGATAAGCTAAAATAAGCCCTCCAAAGGAAGCTTCGATCCCTCAGCCTAATCTCAGCTGTTCTATTTTAAAGGATCAGACTCTACCCTCCACAGAATTCCTTCCTCCAGGTTCTGAACAGACTACTCATCTTTTCCAATGTCCATCATGATGACCCATATGTGGAAAATGACATCCTAATGTGCCCATAACCATGTTTACATTTGTGAAACAACTCAAGAGCATGAATTTGGAGTGAGAAGGGAGCTTAGAAGTCATGTAGGCCCAACTCTTCATTTTGCTGATAAGGAAACTGAGGCCCATGAAGATGCAGTGACTTGTCCAAGGTCACACGGGTAGTAAGTGGCAAAGGCAGAATTTGAACCCAGGTTCTTTAACTACAAAACTAGTATTCTTTTCCACTAAACCATGTACTCCTAAAAACCAAGTTCTAGCTGCAGGAACCTTGCTTCACAGGTTTTAGTGCTGGACTATTAGAAACTCAAATACAATCTCTAATTGTTGGATTCAATTTACATGAAACAGGTTTAGTCCTAGATACCTGGCTCTTTCTCCACCCATGAATAAAGGATATTTCTCCTTTTCAGTTTGGCTCTCATCTCTATCCTCAGGCATATGGATTTATCCCAGAATCTTATCTTATGGTTTTACAGTATTCCAATTCTTCATACATAGAATATTGTTTGTCCTTAGTTTTCAAAGGGGATCAATGATAGCACAGATTAATGTCTTGACTTGTATATAAATTGATTTTAAGGGAGACAAAGTTGCACATAGTTGTTAGGCTCACACTCTCTTCCAGAGTCCTTCAAGTATAATGGCAAGAAAAAAGTTAGGACAACCAGTAATGGCCCAGCCTGCAGTGGATGACTATGACCAAGTCTTCAATGTCTGACTAAGCTCTAAGTGCTCCACAGCACAAGCTTCAAATAGCCTTCGTGGTCATGGGAACAAATTGTTCTCATCTACCTATTCCACTAGGGAAAGCCTTCACATGTTAGTAGCAGACATTCACTGACAAGTTTGGTTTAACCCACCTGTTGAGACTCCACCCATGGTATGCGGCCACCATGCTACAGCTTCTTGGAGCAACAGGTAAGAATTGAGTGCCAAGTCACCAAAGGTAGATAAGCATCCCTAAAAAGGGTTTGGCAAGCCCTCCCACCAGAACTGCTAGTCCTTCTTGAACACCCATAACACAAACAACTTCCACATACAGTAAGAGAGAAGCTATTTCATTATAAAACATTCCTGTGAAAAATTAGATTAGAACTTGGGTGGCAAGTACTGGGGCATATTCCTAATGGTTTCCAAAATATTATGCCCTAAACTTGTGGTTGCACAGTGTGATGTTATTGGGCTGCTTTTCATCTCATTGAACATTGCTTTGCATTATAAAGTAGACATTGTAAATTATTTCCAAAATTGGATTGTTGCAGCCAAGATGGGTAAAATAATAACAATAACAATATTAATGATGAAGCTCTGTCTGTAAAATAAGCTGGAAAAAGAAACTGCAAACCACCATCTTTGCCAAGAAAACTCCACGTGGAGTCAAGAAGAGTCAGACATGACTGAAAGTGATTGAACAACTGTATATATATATATACTCATATATCACTTAAGGGTTTACAGAGCTCTGTGTGTAGCATCTTCACAATAACCCTCAGAGGTAAGTTTGTTTCAGCAGGGATTTTCTTGCTTCCTATAAAAATAAACAATTCTCTACTATTCTTATTCTACATTAGTGTCCATTGTGTTTAGTAAGGCCTTCTTCCTGACATTCAGTTTTTCCTCAGCATTGATCTATTTTTTCCTTCTCACTTTCTCATCTCTTTCCTCTTTCTCTGCATTATTTATTGCACATGCCATACATCTGTGCCTGTTTTCTTTTTCTTAAATTCAATTTTTCTCTCATTGTGAAAACGTCTTTGATAAAAAATAATAGCATTTCCCAAACATCCCCTGGAAGATTAAGCAACACTTGATATCTAACCTTTTTAGACTATTTTAAATATATTATATTGAACTTAATCTGCTGAATTAGACTGCCAGATCATAAGAAGCCATCTGAAGGGCCTTTACAGAAGAACAGAAAATCAATGCCTTTAGAAACAAGTTAGGTAATATTTAAATCATCTTTAATCATCCCAATTTTATGTTTTGCCATAAAAAAGAAACCAAGTTATAGCTTAATAATAATAAATAAAAATAATAACATAAAAAAATTCTCCTGGGCACATAAAAATTGAGTAGGCTGGTTACTCTTTTTTTCAGGCATATAAAAGTATCATAATAGATCAACTCAATACAATTTGCTTCATTCTCCCAAGAAAAAAATGCCATAAGTCCCAAAGCAGATAATAATATGAGGTTACAACAGCATAGCAACCTCCCAAAAAACCTTGGGTAAATGTCAGGCTTATCTTCACAGACCCAGGAAATAGAACTTGGTATAATATAGATGTTTGTATCAGTTTACTAGCTACTGAATGTTCTCTGAAATTCAGCAAAAGTTGTAAGATTGAGAGTTAGGACTATGTCATTCCATGAAGCCTGTAGGTTATATTTGGAATCAGCAATTATTTCAGAGACCTGAGGTTCTTTCTAATCCAATGAAGCTTGTAGATTAGTTGGGTCTTAGTATAATGGAAACCAAAACTGTACTCAGAAAGAAAACCCTTCAGAAATGCATGGGTGAAAGAAACACCACTTTCAGAACCTATTATATTGTGCACAGCACACAGGATGGGGACTTACAAAGGCTCATGAGGACTTCTATAACACTTTTGTTCCTCATGCCAGAGAGTTTTGCTAAAAGTCATTAACAATGCATCTAAATATAAAATAATAAGAGTGAAATAATGACAAACCAAAACTTGTTACTTTCTGAATTTCCTTTGAAAATGTATAATAAATAGCTGGCATTTATACACTGCCCATCTTTAGATTTAATCTAATTATCACAGTTTCTCAAAAGTGTTGGTGCATTTTCAAGGTTGAATAGCTTTAACATACTTTATGATCTGTAAGCATGTTGCACATATTATTTCATTTAATCCAAAACAGATGTTATTTTACTTAAAAGATGAGAAAACCAAAGCTCAGAGAGCTAACGTGAGTTGCTCAGCTGAGGTCATAAAGCTAGGAAGTATCAGAGGGAAGAATCTAATTCAAGTCACTCCCTGATATCAAATCCAAAATTTTTCATTATACCATGATTCCAAATATGAATACTAGTATGACAAGCAGATAGCTGGCAAGCTGACTTCTCTGCCTTGGCTAAGGAGAAAATTATGTATTAAAGCTATAGGCATTGATTGGATAAAACAGCAATTAATACTTCTTCTTGTTGTTAAGTCACTTTTCAGTTGTGTCCAAATCTTCATGGCCACATTTGGAGCTATCTTGGCAAAGATACTAGAGTGATTTGCCATTTCCTTCTCCGACTCATTATACAGATGATGAAGCTAAGACAAAGAGAGGTAAGTGACTTGCCCAGGATCACACATCTATTAAATGGCTAAAGACAGATTTGAACTCAGGAAGATAAGTCTTCCTGACTCTAAACCCAGCACTCTCTCCACTCAGCCACCTACTTGGCCTAATCTAAATGAACAAAATAAACAGATATATCACTAGGGATGGAAGTCATGCCATCCACCATAGTCTTGGAGAAATGAAAGAATTAAAATACATAATCTTTCTTTACAAACTATAAACAGTAGAAAGGAGAATCTGGGGAGGCAGGGAAGTGAACAAGACACCTACAGAAGACATGGAGCAGGGGACACAAGTGATCCCAGACCTTTCTAAAACATTTGAAAGGGGGGGGGGGGGCAGCTGGGTAGCTCAGTGGTTTGAGAGCCAGGCCTAGAGATGGGAGGTCCTGGGTTCAAATTTGGCCTTGGACACTTCCCAGCTGTGTGACCCTGGGCAAGTCACTTGACCTCCATTGCCTAGCCCTTACCACTCTTCTGCCTTGGAGCCAATACACAGTATTGACTCCAAGACGGAAGGTAAGGGTTTAAAAAAAAACCGTATGAAAGGAAGAAGGCAGGACTTTTCAAAAGCTGAAACTCAGTCCACCATGGGGGAGGCCGGCTAGCCTGAACTGTTTGGAAAAGGCTACAGTGGCAATATCTTGACACGGAGAGATGCCAAGAGCAACAGTTATTATTTTGAGCAAAAAAAAAAATCTGTTTTCAAAGTAGCAAAGAGGTCAGAAGCAGGAGGTAAACACAGAAAAATGAGTTGGCGATACAATAGCAATAGGATCCCAAGTACAAAGAGGAAAATGTAGCTTTGGGCAACTACCGATCAGTTCAATAAACTTAAAAATTGTACGAAGACTTTGCATGCAATTCAACTCAACACAAATCAATATAACTGCTTCTCAAGGACTGGTGGGTGGTCCATGGACAACTCCTGACAGCTTTTAAGCTTTTCCCACACAGGAAAATAGCCATATCTGAGTATCGGCATACAAGTTTATTATCTCAATGAGTTGATTCAACTGAAAGGGTCAACAAACTATTGAAAATCATCCCCCAAAAGATATTAAAAACAATACAGAAAGTCTTCTAAATCCATAACTGGAATAGTGTGCCATGGTGGTTATGGCACAGAACAAAAGAAAAACAGACATAACTCAAATATTGTGGGTTCGGTTCCAGACCATGGCAATAAAACAAATATCATGATAAAGTGAGCCACACAAATTTGTTGGTTTCCCAGTGTACATGAAAGTTATGTTTACACTGTACTGTATGTAATCTATTAAGTGGTCAATAGTATTATATCTGAAAAACAATGTGCATGCCTTAATTTTAAAATATGCTATTGCTAAAAAATGCTAACCATCATGTGAGCCTTCAGCTAGTCTTCATCTTTTGGCTGGTGGAGGGTCTTGCTTCAACACTAATGGCTGCTGACTGATTTGGATGGTAGTTATTGAAGATTTGAACATCTGTAGCAACTTCTTTTTTAAAAGACAACAAGGAAGTCTGCCACACTGAGTGACACTTCCTTTCACTTGAATACTTAGCGGCCATCGAAGGGTTAGTGGTTAGCCTAATTTCAATATTGTTGTGTCTCAGAGAGTAGGGAGACCTGAGCAGAGGGAGAGGGAAAGAATGGGGGACAGGCAATTATTGGAGCAGTCAGAACACAGACAATATGGATTAAATTTGCCTTTTATATGTGCAAAGTTCATGTTGCCCCAAAACAATTAGAAAAGTAGCATCAAAGATCACTGATCACAGACAACCCAAACAGATATCATGATAATGAAAAAGTTTGAAATATTGCATGAATTACCAAAATGTGACACAGAGGCACAATATGAATGTAGGCTATTGAGAAAATGGTGTAAAAGTTATTCCTACATGTAACTGGTCAAGGCGGGGGAATGTAATAAAATATTACGGGAAGGGAAAGAGTGATGATAGATTTGCTCAATGCAGGGTTGCCACAAACCAATCTAGGAAAAAAAATGCAATATCTCTGAAGCACAATAAAATGAAGTATGCTTGTACTACAAATAGAGATGATCCAAAGAAGAAAAAAGGGGAAACTTGGTGGGCCAGGGGATAGAGCACAGGACTTGGAAACAGGAAGACCTCAGTACAAATTCTACCTTAGACATTTAGTAGCTACGTGATCCCGGGGCAAGTCGTTTAAGCTCTACTTAAGTTTCTCATCTGTAAATACCTTACCTCCCAAGAATATGAGGATCAACTAAAATATTTGTAAAGACCTTTGCAAACCTTAAAATTATATATGTGTGTATATATATATATATGTATGTATGTATGCTAACTATGGTTATAATTAATAATCAGGAGTAGGGGAGGGAGAGACTTCTATATCAGGAACAGAATAAAAAGACTGATAGTCCATTATGATGAAACAAAGGCAGAAATATTACATGACCAGAATCATTAAGTATTATGAACAGAATGGATAAGACAAACATTAACTCATTCACTAAATTCTGAAATAGTAGAATCATTTGGGTTCCTTTTAAAATCAAACAAGTAAATTTAAGGCAAAGCAAAAGAAACACAACTTCTTATAGTAAGTATTAAACTTGGTGAGTTTATGATGTCCCTGGAAATAGTATAGGCAGAACATATAATGGATTCAAAAGAGTGTGGATAGATTTCTAACAATGAATGACCATTGACAGAAGCTGGTCTATATATAATCTTTTAAGTTGATGTAACAAAGTCCATTAAAGCTGATTGGGACCTTAGACAATATGGAGATCAACCCAAAAAAAAAAAGAGGACCAGGGAAATTAATTAAAGAAAATTTTTTCCCATAGCACATAGACTATCTTTTGTGAAGAGAACATTGGACTGGGTTATCATGGACCTGGCTCACTGCAGTAATTGTTATATATTATGACACAGTATATTGAGTTAGCCAGAAGTGTTCTCAAATCTTAAGATCACAGGCAAATTTTACACTGATCACAAGTAGTAAAGATTTCCAGTAACCAAAAATCTTTAGTAATGGCCAGAGCAAATATAAGGACTTCTATGACCTTGGCAAAGATGCTTGACACTTTTCCTTCTCAAAGTCCTCAACTATAAAATGGGTATAAGAAGCCTGTCCCTACCTAATTCTTAGAGATTTCAGGAAAGGCTTAAAAATGCAAAGCATTATGTTCTGTTTGGAAGCTGCCTATGTAAATCCAATGCATTAATATTAATATCATTACTCAGCTTGATAAACAGCTCCTCTATTTAAGAAAACCCAAATTATAAACCTGATGAATTAGGGAATGATTTTTTTCACATTACAAAAGAGTTCTTTTCTTTACAAAAGGATTCACCAGATGTTTCTTTTAAATAGTAAGCTCCTCTACTATATTCAAAATTATATAGTGTTGTTACTTCATAACTTTAATTTTCCCACTTCAGCTCCCAAAAGTTATTCCCTTCTGGGGAAAAAAACCCTATGATTTAAAAACAGGAGGACTTCTGAATTCTTAAACCATGATTTGTGTTTTTAAATATTCACAGTTTACCATGCAGATCCATACTCTTTCTCCACTAAGAGATGTGTTTTTATTAAGTCCCACGTGCTCTAATTGTTAAGTATTGGAGAGGAAGATGGAAGAGTTAGAAGGGATTGGTTATTTGACTACTGAAATCAATCTGTGAATCTATGGATGTGGAAAATAATAAATGACATTTGTTAGTACTTCACTTGCATGATCTCAGTTGATGTTCAACACTCTCCTAGGTTTCATATTTTATTTTATTTTATGTTTTATATTTTATTATATAATATAGAATATTAGAATAGAATATAGAATAGAATATAAAATATTCTATATTTTGTATGGAGAATATAGTTGTTAATATGCTCATTTTACAAATGAAGAAACTGAAGTGTAGAGAAGTTAATGTCTTGTTCATGGTCAACTGACTAGGAAGTGTCAGAAGCAGGCTTTGAATCTAAGTCTTTGCTAAGGGGAGAAAAACCCTACAATTGAAATTCAGGAAAACATCTGAATTCATAAACCATAATTTGTACTTTTAAGTATTTACAACTTACTATGCAAATCCATACTTTCAACCAAGAGATGCATTCATTTTTATCAAGTCTTATATGCTTTATTTTTAAAGTTGTTGTTTGTCCTTCATTTTGAAGAGGACCAATTACATTATGAGGTGGTCTTGACTTTCAATGAATTGGATTTTAGTGAATCAGATTTTAGTGAATCAGAGCTGCTCCATCATCAGCCTCACTCTCTCTTTCAGAGTCATCAAAGTATAGACACAAGACAAAAGTTGAGATGACTGCTGATGGCCTGGGATACAGTGTAGGGCATTAGGGACTTTGAGGTCTAAGTTCTAAGCACTCGAAGTTCAGAAGCACCTGCTTCAGCCACCCTCATGGCCTTTGGAACCAACTGTTCTCATCTGCTCCTTCCACTGAGTGGAGTCTTCACATGCTTGGGGTAGGCATCTCTCTAACTCACTGGCAGGTTTGATGTCCAACAGTTGCATTTAACCTGGTTTAGTCTATCTGCCAATGAGGTTCTACTGAAGTGTGGTTGCTGGGCATGCTACAATTTCTTGGAACCACAGCTGAGACTTGGGTGAAAGGTAGACACCAAGGTACATGAGCAGCTCAAAAAATGTCTCAGCAAGCTCTCACACCAGAGGTACCAGTCTTCCCTGAACAACTCGTACACGAAAATATAGAGAATATCAGAGGGATGGAAGGAGGAGTTTGAGGGGATGATATTCAAATATTTAAATCTGTAATCCTAGGGATATGGATAATGATAAATGATATTTTAGAGCTTTACGTCCATGATTCTCGCAGCAACCCGGTGAGGTAGGGACTATTGGTTAACTACAGGGACTATAGGTTATAGCATAATATGCATTTTACAAATGAGAGAACTGAAGCCAAATAAGGCTAAATGGCTTTACTCATGGTAACATACTTAATATCAGAGGCAAATTTTGAATCCAGGTCTCTCTTGACTCCAGGAAACAACAGACATCCATTGACTGGAACTAGCTAACAAAATGGGATACATAAATAGGATGACATTATTGTACTATGAGAAATGTTGAATGTGATAGATATAGATAAGCATGGAAAGATTTATATGAACTGAATCACAATGAACTAAGTAGGGCTGAGAAAATAATATCTATAATGGTTACAACAATGAAACTGGAAAAACAACCACAAACCAGTAAAGAATAAATTACTAAGAACAAGTATGTCTCTAGAGAAGAAACATGAGAAGGCATTCCCACTCTAGCCCTTTGCAGAGGTGGGAAGTTCATAGCTGTGATGCCTTCCACATGTTTTCAGACTTTTTCAATATATTTCTGTTTTGCTGGTTTTTTCTCTTCTTTCTTTAAAAATATTATTTGTTACATGGATAGTACATGAAAAGGGAAGAGATATAGGGTAAATTTTTCAGGATGGAAGCCAACAAAACATAGCAATAAAAATTTAATTTAAAAAAGAAACCTATGGATTATGATTAAGATTAAATTTAGCAAAAAAAAAAAAAAAAAAAAAAGATTAAACTTGGTGGGACCACTCAATGGCTCAATGGTTTGAGAGCCAGGCTTAGAGATAGAAGATCCTGGGTTCAAATTTGGCTTCAGACACTTCCTACCTGTGTGGCCCTGGGCAAATCACTTAAATCCCATTGCCTACCTAACCTTTAATCTCTTCTTCTGCCTTGGAACCAATACACAGTATTAATTCTCTGATGGAAGATCAGGGTGTTTTTTTTTAATAAAAAGACTAAACTTGGAAAAATAAACTGTTGCATATACTATCCAATGTAATAAAAGTGCACTGTAATTTCACAATAAAGAATTAAAGAACGTGTATTAAAATCTGGTGAAACACTACATTATTTAAAGAGTGATCTCAATTAAAGAGAACATATTACATTTATATCAAATTATTTCTAAGGACATAAAAACTTATAAAAAACTATATGGGGGGGCAGCTGGGTAGCTCAGTGGAGTGAGAGTCAGGCCTAGAGGCAGGAGGTCCTAGGTTCAAACCCGGCCTCAGCCACTTCCCAGCTGTGTGACCCTGGGCAAGTCACTTGACCCCCATTGCCCACCCTTACCACTCTTCCACCTATGAGACAATACACCGAAATTAAGGGTTTAAAAAAAACTATATGTTTAATTCAATAAATTGAATTAGTTTAATTCAATAAATTGAATTAGTTTTAAGGAGAAAAGGAAAAATGGTATGTAGCTGAAATTTTTTTCCAAGTATTTCTATATATTTACTGGTAAATTGAATATATATGAGATGGGGCCAAAATAGAAGAGGAAGATAATTTGTTATAAATTCACACTTTCAATGAAATGATAATGCTATCATATCAAACTTTTCAAGTAAAAATTAATCTGGAGGCTTATTGCCAGGCTTATAAGCATTTATTAGTAAAGAGAGAGAAAAGAAAAATGGGATTTCAGCCTTTCTAACTTTAAAATTCCAGTCCTCCATTGCACCTTGCTGAGGCAGTGGCTTGTCAGAGATGGCCTGGTGAGATAAGAGAGGAGAGCCAGAGAGGAGGGGGGGAGGGAGGGAGAGACAGAGACAGAGACAGAGACAGAGACAGAGAGACAGAATTGAGACACAGAAAGATCCAGCCCAGGAAACCAGTTAATTCAAAAGACTCATCCAGAGCAAGAGAGTGTTCTGCTTCTTGGACTGGCTTTTCAAAAAGTCCACGTTCCTCCCATCATCATAAGCCAACTTTTTCAAACATCATGAGACATTATGCCTGAGCCTTGGCATTGGTGCTGGGAGGACATCCCATGAGAGGCCAGGACACGTGACTCTCAGACTTCTATGTCCTACCACTGGGGTGTGAGGGATCAAAGCTGGGATGTAGGTATTTTACTTCACACACTATGACTTATATACAAAATCACCTCCTTTTTACAGATGAGGAAATTAAGATAGATTATTTAAGAAAGCTAAGGTCACAGAAGTTCTGTTCTCTAAGAGAATTGCTGAAATATTTTGGTTAAAAACCATGTTATTTATCTATATTTATTGGGTCAGCTAAATGGTACATTAAATAGAGCACCAAGCCTAGAGTCAGCAAGTCCTGAATTCCAATCCAACCTTAAATAATTACTAGCTGTGTGACCTTGGACATTTCACTTAACCCTGTTTACCCCAGTTTCCTCATTTTTAAAATTAACTGGAGAAAGAAATAAACCACTCTAGTATCTTTGCCAAGAAATCCCCTAATGGGGTCACAAAGAGTCAGGTGCGACTGAACAACAATGTTATTTATAGAACTATATACCATGTATTCAAATAGGCCAATGACATAATATTATATTTTATTACTTAACTAAAGGAAGGATACTGGACTTCCAACACAATCCCTCTAGAAATGCAAATGGGTATCTTCCAGACATTCTAAAGTCTGAGAAAGTTACCTAGATCAGTAAGAACTTGCCTTGGATTACACAGTCAACATTCATCAGAAGTGAAACTTGAGAGGAAACCCTGGTTTTCCTTATTCTCAGAATGACTCTCTATGAACTGCCTCTTGCTTTCCTTAAATTTTCCCTTGATCAATCTGTCCAGAATGTTTGTAGTTTAAAAGGAAAATACACAACATTTTTAGGTATGCTGTGCTTGACCTTCAAGATTTTTCAGTATCAAAAGATCCCACTGCTTCTCTCATTGGTCAGCTATCTTCCTTCTGTCTCAGCCAAAAGTAATCTACTGAAATTATCTAGGTGGTTTCCATATAGAAGTTTCCTGTTGAAGACCTCAGTTTGTCTTTTCTATCTTGCTGTATTCAAAGTCCATTTTTCATTTATCTAAACAAACCAGAAAATTGAAGAGAAACAAAACAGAAAAGAAAAAGCATGGAGAAACCAAAGCATGACACTTGTGGAAAATTAAGCTCTTGTTCCCTCAGAGAGAAATGGATAATTTTTCTCTTTATGATGTCTGGAATGTTCTCCTTTCTCATCCACCATTAATTTTTAGCTGATATATATTTCTTTAATTCAGTTACTACTAGCAATGGCTTCAGACAGTAGCTTTGATTACAAACTGCTTCAGTTAAAAGGGACATATATCCCTTAAATGAAACACAAAATATGGGATAATAAATCTCTTTTTAAAAAATACATTTTGAATGGAGATTTTTTTCATCACAGAATCAATTTTTAATATTTGATTTATATACATTTCATGAACACATATATTATGGAAAGTAAGACACAGCTAGTTACATGATATACCTGCTCACACAGTAACAACAATTAGTTAAAAAAGTAGGCTTAATACAAAAGAAGCAGGGAGTTTTTGAGGGGTCATAAAAGAAACAGTAGATAGTGGAATATTTAATTTATGCTCATTCATTTTGATAATATCAAGATGAAATGAAAGATGAAAATGAGAGATCTCCAATTAAACACCAAAAAAGAAATCCTGAACATGAAAGGAGAGAGTAATAAAACAGGCATGTAATAGATATGTCATTGTGTGTCACGTGCATGTCACTGTATGATGTTTTGTGCATGTCGTTGTGTGTTATAGTGTGTCGTGTGCATATTATGTGACTAGGATGTTGCCATTTGTTGTTGCATAGCATAATGTGCTATCGTTTGAGAACTGTGGCATTTGTGACAATTACATGTCATCGAATGATGCAAGTGTTATGTGGAAATGTAGATCAGCATGTCATTGTATGACATGCATGTCATTGTGTGACAGTCAAATTATTGTATAGCATTATGGTATTTCTTTGAATGGCATTTCTTGTCTTTGTATCATATTGTTTGTCATGGATGTATCTTTGTATGACAAGACATGTTGCAGAATGTTGTGTGCCACTACATTTCAATGCATGTCATTGTGTGGCATTGATGTGTTGTAGGCACATCATTGTATGATGATGTTTCATAGGCATGACATTAGTATGTCATTGTGTAACGAACCATGTCATATGACAGGATGTGTCATTATGTGATATGATGTGGTACATGCATGTCGCCACATGAAACAGCATGTCACAGTCACACCATTGTTTACTACTAGCTGTCATAGGCATGTCACTTATGACACCAGTGAGTGGCAATATGGCATTTCTGACACTGGATCTTGCCTCGTGCCATTGTATGACAAAGCATGTGATATGTGTATCATTGTATGGTGATGTGTCATAGGTGTGGTGTAGCATGATACGGGTTTTCATATTGTCGTTTTTATGACATTACCATATGTGGGCATGTCATTGTGTGGCACTACTATGTCATCAGTGTTTTATATGGTATGGCATGGCATATGCATGTCATAAGTTAGAGAAGAGCTAATATGTATGTCCTGGCATACATTACATTATATTGCACCACCCAAAGAAAGGAAAATGTAAATAAATCATGAAAGAGAATAAATCCTTACCATTTGGCAAGGGAGATTTATCTTGCCCCATGGAATCCAAAATCTCTTAATTCAGTTGTTCACAAAATGTTTTCATCTACAGATCAACTAAGCAGAGGAAATAATCCCACAGACCATAGGATTATCGTTCTAGAGCTAGAAGGGACTCATAGCCCATCTAGTCCAACTCCTTCATTTTACACAAGGAGTAACCAAGACCCATTGAGATATAGTGACTTGTCAAAAGGTTACACAAGTAGTTAGTGTCAAAGGTGTGATTTGAAGGTCCTCCTGATTCAAAATCATTGTTCTTTCTGCTGTGCCACATGTTTTCACTACATTCTATTTAATTCCTCTTGCTGCCCCCAAAAAAGAACTCAGGAGAATAAATAGACTTTCTTTTTGGCTAATAATAATGAGAGTTACAAAAAGTTATTTTTTGATCCAAAAATATTTATTATGTCATATAATAGACAGAAAGACAGACAGACAGACAGACAGATAGACGGACAGATATAGATAGATAGATAGATAGATAGATAGATAGATAGATAGATAGATAGATAGATAGATAGATAGCAAGATAGATAGATAGCATTGTGCTAGGAATAAATTAATTACTAACTTTAACCTAGCACTTTAAAGATTGTAAAGTGCTTTGTATATATCAGCTCATTTGATTCTCACAACTACCTTTGAGGTAAGCACAAGAATTATTAGCTTCATTTTACGAATGAGGAAACTGAGGCTTACAGTGATAGAAGGGACTCATCTACGGTCACATTACTAGTAAGTCTCAGATGTAGAATTCAAAGTCGGGTCTTCTTGACTCCAAGGTTAGTAGCATTCTACCCACTATATCCCATGAATAGAAACTCCCTCCCCGCAAAAAAGGCCAATGCAAGAACTCCATAAAGAAATCTATAGACCACCAGTAGTATGTAGCACATACTTGAAGAAACACTATTCTCCTTTTATTGAGTATTAATTTTTATTGATGTCTTTGGTTCTTTTTAACACAGTAATTTTTACATATATCTCACTCACCTACATAGCCATTGTATTAGCCATCCCTTATATCACATACAAACAGTTAAGTACAACCAGCACAGTGGCCACATCTAGCGATGTATGCAACATTTTTTAATTGTAGTCCCATATCTTTTTATCAAAAGGAGAGAAGGGAGTTTCCTCATCTGTTATCTAAGGTTAAGATTGGTCATTAATTCCTTTAAATATATATAAAATTATATATAACATGTTTTAATATATTAAAATATACATTATTTAAATATATATTAAATATATAAAATGTGTTTTATATATTTATTTATTATTTTATATTTAATATATATATATATAAAATTTTTTAAAAAGAACCCTGGGCTACTTAATAATAAAAGCAGTTTTACAAACCACAAACCAAAATCAGTTTCCTTATGTCAGTCATAATGCGTACTGTCACCATTCCAAAAAAAATAATGATTTCACGTGCCAGCTAACAATGATGTTCACAGAATGGCCAAATTTAAGAACTGGATAGGACCTCAGTCCTATCCATACATAAAGGGTGTGTTCTTAATTGACTTATTGATTACTCACCTAAGAAAAACCACCATTACCCAATAAAGAGTCAATTGCTTGAGGGTTTTCCATTTATCTAATGACAAACATATTTAGAAAAATCATTTCTGCATGACCTTGAGGAAAGACAGAATAAGCTATTAGATTACGCTCCTTGTGGAATCTTATAATGTCAGAGCTCAAAAGTCATTGAGTACCTGACAGCTTAAAAATAAATGGTTTCACAGATTCCAGTCGCTAAGGCAGACAGGCTGTTAAAGTGTGGAGGCAGATCTCACCACCAGAGAAGTCAGATGCACCTCCAGGAGGGTATCAGATGACATTTTGGAGCAGCTAGTGCCTAGCCTTCATTTGCTAATATATGTAAATGATCACAACCAGGGGACCAGCTGTT
>NC_058132.1:556875195-556910013 GCF_016433145.1 Gracilinanus agilis | reverse complement strand
ATATATATATATACATACATATATGTATATATATATTTTTTTTTTAAGTCCTTCATGATGCTTCACGACGATGTGGAAATGACCCAGTGTCCTCAAAGTCTATGCCAATGGAACACGAACTCTAGGAAGTTCTTACTAAGCTAGAATGGCTCCAGGTAGGAGCTTAGTGATCAACACACAACTCATTTACAAGTATTTAATATATTAAAGGTCTACTATGTACAGAGCCTGCATTAAAGGTACAAATCCAATAAATAAATAATTTTTAAAACACAGAGTGGGGGAAGGCAGAGAACCCTGATAGATAGTGATCCCAACATGACAGGCTAAAAAGTGATCATGATTAGCCTAAAGCAAGAAATAGAACATTGTTGCTGCTATAATTCTGCCATCCATCAGCTATAATAGTGGAAGTGTAGAGAAGAAAATGATGGAGGTTGGAGGGGATATGTCCCTCTCCTCCCTTTAAGCAAGACAGTCTTCTTTATGCTTGAACAGAAAGAGAATATAAGAGGAACATAGTGTAAAGGAGATGAGAATGGGCCATTTTGTAATGAGGGGGACATTTGGGGGACTTTTAGATAAGAGGCATCATGTACATGCAAGAGAGATAAAAATCCATTAAGTTTCTAGAGAAATTTTTCCTACACTGTCAATCAGACTAGAATGAAAAGTCATACAGGTATAGAAGAAATGCAATTATCTGTACTTGTGTGTGTGTGTTTATATGTGGGCACGTGTGTATTCATGTATTTTAACTATATCCTACATGTGACGTTCATATATGTGAGTTTGTGTTCATATGACATGACACATGAGAAAGGCAATATGACAGTGGCTAGAAGGCCAGCTTTGGAGTCACAAAGACCTGAATTCAAGTCCTGCCTCAATGGCAATGTAACCACTGGCAAGTTACTTAACTTCACAGTGCCCTGGGCAACTTTCTTTACAGGAAAAGCAGCCATTTGTGTCAATGGAGGGAATATCCATCCTTGGAGCTGACTGATGAAACTGTACTACGAGCACATATGTGCATACACATGTCACACCTCGCTTGTCCTGTTCCACTCTTTCTTGCTACCTGACCTTACACTCTGCTGGCATAGCCTTGGATAACCCAGGCTCCTGTGTACACCATAGTAAGGCATCAGAGCAGGACTCCAATGGAGGACTTCCTTTTAAAATTGATTCTTATATAAGTAAGGAAAGAAGTGAAAAGAGTTACAGAAATAACAGATAGTCCCTCCCCACCTCCCTTCAAAATATGAAAACCTAAAGCATTATCTACATAGAACTTTAAAAACTTGCCTCTCCCTGGTACAGGTTCAAGATTTTTTTTTCATCCCAGTCCCACCCTCTTACATGACTTCCACAAGCCACATGTTTACTTTAAATGCCAAAAGGTACCCAAAAGTCTCTTTTTTCCCCTTATGAAGCACTAAATACTAAAAGGGAAGAGATACAGAGAAAAGTTGGCTTGTTCTCTTCAAAGACAATGGTTTGCTGCAATAATTCTGTAACACAAATAGCTACTTGGCATTCCCCAGCGATAGCTTCTTTGATTCCCCCAATCTGAAAAATGCGAATCTAGAATTCCTTCTGAGAGTAATGACCTCAGTGAATGAAGTTCAAGCAATAAAATCCCCCCAATATTAAAAATGGAGCTAACTACCTTCCTTGTCTCCCATCTTCACCTTTGTAAATATCTATTTTAATTAAGACATATCTCACTGTTTATATTTCTCCTTTACCTACTATAATCCACAGTTCTGCTGTCATCACCACCTACATCCCCACGTTCCAAAAAAGGCACATATGCTACAGAGTACTGAGGTAAAGGAAAACATTTACCAATCAGCATTCCTCTTTCCATTCTGCACCATGTTGCCTGTGCCTTCTTGGGCACAGACTCATCAAAGGAAGGAGCCTATTCACTTCCTGGCACAGCTGGTCAATTACACATTGAAAAGTTCATTTGAAAGTACCAAACACATCATTATTCCCACAACAACGTGGGAAGCTTTCCCATGATTTAGGAAATTCTTTAGCTGAAATCAGATTAGATTTTTTGGTAAATTAAATACCCAATAAACAGGAGGAATAATTAAAGTAGTAAATGATTATTTTGCTTTTAGTATTTAATAGAATACATAACAAGTCACATAATTCAGGATTTATTACTCCACAGTACGAGGAGAAAGACACTATTGAGGATGTTAGTTATACAACTAGTTATGATTATGGAAAATAAAAACCTCTAGAACATTTAGGAGATTACTGAAGAATTTATCTCCTCTAGTAAATACAAATGAAAAGGGTTCATAATCAGCTCATTAAAAATGAAGTCGATTTCACCCCCCTTGGCTTCCTATTTACTTAATTCATAATGATGATTTAGATTTTTACATTAAATGACAAATGCCAATGAGCCATTTCCACAAAAGTTAGGAGAGAAAGGGGAAAAGATATCAAAACCTGAAATAACCCACCGAAAGCTACAAAAATTGCTGTGTGGGAATTTTACATTCTTCAGCTGACAGTAGACTGGCAACTTTTATTCATAGAATCATAGTGATTTGGGAGCTGGAAGTTACCTTAGAGACCATCTAGTCTAATTTTTCATTAAAAGTGAGGAAACTGAGGCACCAGAGAGGTGAAATCATTTGCTCGAGCTAATAGTTAATTGATAGAGCATTTCACATATTGCCAGTCTACCTGAAAAAAATGGAAATATCATATGATCATTGACAGCTTTCAAATAAACATCCATGAAAGAGCCTTGCAAGTTTTTTTAAAGTTAATCTTGTAATTGATCTTTCATAATTTGTTTTCAAACAAGAATGGAGGAACTTTCATCAATTTTTAAAGTTAGAAAGGCAACAGTATTATTTTTTACATTACAATGATTGTTAAGTCCTCATACATGTATATTTGAAATAAAGAACCAGCTAGAGATCCAAGTTTACTTGGTTCATCTTCCACTTACTCAAGATTACTCCATTCTTTAGAGCTTCCATTGAGGCAATGAAGTTATCAGGACACACCAGTGTAGAACCTAAATCCTCAATTTTTAATATGTAATTACTGGCATTTGTTTTGCCCAGCATTATTACTTTTGGAAACCAAACCAAAGAGGATTTTTGAACAGCCTTGTTTTTTCAAAAATAAAGATTTAAACAAGTCATCTAAGAAGTTACATTCAATATCTGAATGTCCTCACAGTGAAGAAAAATAGCCATTTTAATAATCATTAATGACTAGCTATTCAAAATCCAGTACAAAGAATCTTCCCTAATAGGTTTACAACATAGATTCATATTCTTTGTAGCCTATTATTAAAGCAACCCTTCAATCAATTGAGTAAAACTGATTATTTGGCCAGTGAAAAAGACTCTTTGAGTTTCTAGTTCTCCCTCAAGACTTTTCTGTAACAATATTCTACTGAATTTTTCATTAATAATGTATTAATTTTTAAGATAATAAAAATATCATTATTCTCAGAGAAGAACTTTGTATGATATGAGTGGTGTATGCATATGGCACTATACAAGTAAAGTACTTTATCTAAGCTCCATGAAAATTCCTTGCATTAAAACCAAATGGATCATAAGCTGTTTGCATTATGAGTTTGACTCAAAATAAATCAAGTGTAAGCATTCCTCAGCTAACAATGAGTTAGGAGTGGCCATGTACATAGCATGTTTTGCAAGAATATGGGATTGGGAAGCCTTTTCTTGCTGGATATAGAAACACAATAATGTCGAATACAATGTGTTCTAGATTTTTAACATTTTAATCAAAATACAAGCCATATAAAACACAAGAATAAAGTTAGTATTGAAAAGAAAAGTTTTAATTTGGTCTCTAACATCCTCAAGGGATCTCTTCTACACCATTCAGTCTAAAAACTAGGATGAATATGGCTCATAATCTACATGTATAAAAATAGATATCCTGTCAAACATATGGTTGCAAAAGAGATAAAACAGTATTAATAATAATGGTACCTGTTTTTTAAACCACTGGTAGACTTGAGATACCCCACCATCACCTTCTCATTTTAAAATGAAACTAATGTTTAAGCAGTTGACAGTTTCCTGTTGGGTTTCCAAATAACAAAGAATATGTGGATCGACACAGATAGGTTCCATCTAATTTGAATCAATACTATGATAGCTAAAATTACCTAGATAGTTAGTGTCACTGCCTCCCACTCTCTCCCAAATTTTTCCCAAGTTGTTTAGGCATAGGTTTTTTTGCAGGGCTAAAACTACCCAAATTAATCATCTACATTGTCAATATCCATCAAGAAATTGCCAATTTTCAGTTTGTTTTGATCTGTAGAGATACAACTAAAGGCAACTAAAGGCTCCATTTCAAAGCGAATAGAGGGATTGGGAAGCAAATAATGCAGGTCTCAAAGTAGACCTCTGTATCTAAATTATTTAGACAATCAACATAGTCTAAATTCACCAAAAAATTGCCAGTTTTTCGCTAAAGGCAATGCTCCAATTTAGGTCATCTCATTTCCAACTTGAGGAGTCAGGGTGATCCTAAGAGTGATCTCTTAAGGACAATTAATTCTCCTTAACCATTTAATCCCTAGTCCTTCAGCTAAAGGATATACAAAACATCTGATTTAACCCAAAGACACAATGGATTAAAAATGTGCAAAGTTTGTGAAGACTGCCACATGAGCATGAGAGATGAAAACTTAGTACTTATGGAAACTGCTTGCTAGATACATTGGAAGGAATCTTACGGGTATGTGGACATAAACAAGAATAATCATGGAAACTTTCAGTCATTAAGAACCACTAATTCTTTCAATTACTAAATATGTCTCTTGAGGTCCCCTCTATTGGGAGGCATTGGGCAAGTCAAAGGACCTCCACAAATTACTTCCCTTTTCTGGGCCCATTTTCCTCATCTATAAAGTGAGTTGGACTCAATCAATGATCTCTGAATTCCCTTTCAGTTACAAATCTCTAACTAAATGGTGGATATACTTGTTGAATGAACTAATAACGAAATGTCATTTGGCCCTACTGATTTTTTAAGGTGTCCACATCTGGCCACTAAACACTGAACAAACAACACTAACTCACTTCAGACTGCAGTGAGATTAACATTTTAATAATTACCAAGCCTGAGATGGCATTTAAAAGACTAAGAGAAATGAAATGATTCTCTTTACATTATCACACATTCCTATCATCTAATATCATTCAATGATTCTATTATAAAAATCATTTTTACTGTGGGAAAAAAAATTGTTGCTAGGCAGGCACTGTAATAGAAAACTCTAACCTTCACCATCCCCATTTCAAAAAAAAAAAGAAAAAGGTAGCAGATTAAAAACACAGGTACCTTAATTTTAAGATGCTATTGAACCAACAGAAATTTGAGTATAACTAAGATCCAAGCAATTAATAGTGGATCAAACTCAGTTGTACAATTGCATTTCTTTCATACTCGATTTTTTCATAGAAATGGGAGTAAGGAAACTGATCAGAACATATTGCCTTAGTATGTACAGCACATAAGGGATTAGGATAATTTATGACATTTCAGAGCACAAATGAATTCTAAAACTAAATGATGGATGTAAAATGTTCACATATTCTATATATACATTGGGTCATATGTCATCGAAGATTAAAATTGTTTCTATCCTTAATTCTGTTAATGGATATAATGAGATACAGTACAAGAGGCTCATTTTTTTAAAAAAAGAAATAAAGAAAAAGCACAGATTTAAATACTTTTCCTGAAAACTGCTTCTTACAAAATCTTTTCAAAAGATACTTCTGAGAAAAGTAGTGAAACAAACAAAAAATTAGAAAGACTTGTGGGCCAGGAAATCTCCAGAAAATGGCATCTTACACACTCAGGAGCTAGGATCAGTTTCCTTTTACTTATGATATAGATAGGATATGCAAAAGGGGATTTATTTCATTTTAGAGTAAAGGCATAAGGCAACCGGGTCTCATTCTGTATTCTGTTGCACAAGCCTCAAGTTACCATTTTATTGCTCAGCTAACTTTTAAGCATTTATTTGCCTTCTTTTAAAAGTACTCCATTTTATAACTCTCTACAACTGGACAGCACTTGATGCTTAGATTTCTCTGCAAATGAATCACATGGATAGATTCCACCATACTTCTAACAAATTCCATGAAAGAACAATGCAAAAATACTGTTTTCAGATTTACTCAGCAGTCAGACAAGCACTTGGCTTTTAGAAAATAACAATAACTGGTCTTAAACCTATGTGTAACTAAAATTAACATATTTTACTCAAGTAAAAAGAGGATTTTTTTAATTGTCATTTAGAATTCCTCTCCAGAATGAGGAAATAAAGTTTAAAAGACTAAAACCCTACTGGGCAGTTCTTTGGTTAGATCATATAAGCACTAGTAAATTCTAAGTAAGAAATCAGAATAGTGAACTTAACAATAATAATAAGCAATAATAAGTTGCTTTTTCAAGATCTGTTGTTTCACTGTATATTATTTAACAACTTCATAAATTGTTGAGCATGTGCTTTCCTGCACTGTTTGGCATCAAAATCATGCATGTACTTAAATGGATGGTGAAAATGTTTAATTTTCAAACCAAGTGCCTCTTCTCTCTAATTTCCATGTACTTGCTAGTCAGAGCTAAGCAAGGATCAAATCTCATTCACTGTTAAAAAAAAAAAAAAAGAAAGAAAGAAACCCCTCCATCTACACATGGTGCTTTTCTCATATCCATGGCTCTTCCACTGAAAATACTGACTACCCTACTTCTTTTTAAACTTACTGTCAAATTACTTCATGCAACATTGCAGACTTGGGCTAACTCATTGTCTTCTCTGGCAACAATATTTTTCCCTATTGCCAATAATGGCTGCCATGTCAACTACAGTAGAGCAAAGTGCTCTTGGAGAAGGGCCAGGGTAGTCAGTCTCAGGAAGCAGAGTAGTCAACTAGCTCCCTTTCTGTAAGTTTAAATCGCTTGCAAAGTCTATTCTACATTAAAATGGAAAGAACTTAAAAATGTAGCCAGTTGTTGTTTTCTTACTTTAACCTTTAACATTTTTAAAGACTTTATTCATTTATAGTAATTCAATTGTACCACCCAAAGTGACTCATTCCAGAACAGCCTCTTGCAGTCCCAGTCTATAACAGCCTTTGCACCCAATAAAAATCTACCAATTAAAGGAAGTCCAAAAAGGCTGTATTAACCTTTTTAAATCATCAACTTTCCTCAGACTTTAATATTACCAATTTAGAACCCTCTGACCACCTATGAGTCACAAGCACTTGAGAAGATTTCAAGGAATGTTATTTTCTCCAACACCCTGGATACTTTCCCATCGAATTTGAACAGTTCCAGGCGTTGTTATCAAGTCCAAAGTATTTGGTGCGGTAGTTTTCTTTTTGTTGTTGTTTTGTTTTTTGACAACCTTGTCTTACTTGATCCAGGTTTAAGAGAAGCTAGAAAGAAGATAGAGGAGGGAGAAGGAGGGGGTGAGACCTGGACAGACGTGTCTGAAAACCAGGCAGAAGGAGGGAAAGGTGCCTTTCAACCCTTCTCAATAGGAGCCAAAAGATCAGCAAAGAAAAAGGATCAAACTTCAAGTTCGAGAGCTGGGACCAAAGTTAAAGGGTGAGGTGGGCTGTTAGGGACAAGAAGTCATAACAGAAAGCTTCTGTTGTAGTGGAGTAAAGAATGGTTGTGGAGGTAGGGGGTAGTGGGGGGAAATCATATTCCACACAGATGCATGGAAGGGGCGGAGGGAATGGCTAAAGGAAAGAGGGTGTCCAAATGGCTCACTCCCGACAGAAGACGTACTCGGTGTAGCTGGTCCAAATCTTGTCTTCGCTCTGGTCTGTGCTGCTGGCGAAGGCGCAGGTGCCAGTGGAGCTGCAGGCCACCATGTGGAAGCCGGACTCAGAAAGCTTGTCGAAGGCCTGCTCCAGAAAGTTGAACTTGAGGTAGTAGCGAGAGGTGTAGCGCTCTGGGGGCCGGTCGGGGTCTCGGCTCTCGTTCAGGGTCTCACCAAACACCTCCTTGGCCAGCGAGGTCTTGCCACAGACTGTGATCCTCGCCACCCGCCGGAACTTGGCGTCCGCCTGAGCGTCTCGCCCGATGGTGTAGGAGCCCCGGTAGCCGATGGTGATGTAGCCCGAGCGCCGGCTGCCATCCAAGGACTGGGATGGGGTAAGCAACGGGCCCCCGGCGCCACCGGATGGGCTGCGGCTAGCTAGGTCCAGGGTGGGTGAGGGCGCCCCTGCGGAGGCGCCCTCTTGCTGCTCCGGGTCCAGGTAACCCAGGGGCAGAAGCTCGTCGCCTCCGCCCCCCACGGAGCCCTCTTTGTACACCCCACGCCGAGAGTGGGGCGGCGGCGGGCCTGGCCCGGGCTGCTGGGGAGCCCCGAGGCGTCGCACGAGTTCGGGAAGCTGGAAGTACTCAGCCTCCCGCTGCAGCCGGCTGCGCTCCGGGAAGTAGTCAGGCAGCACAAGCTGCAAGTCCCGCAAGTAATCCAAGATGTAGCGGAAGAGAAAGCCGTCCCGGTCCAGAAAGAAGCGACCCTTGCTGTCCCGGGCCAGTTCCTGCGGCTGCTGCTGAGAGAACATACGCCAGAGCAGCGAGTCCGGCACGGACACCACGGTGCAGCGCCGGGTCACATATACCTGGCCCCCCACGTTCAGTTCCACGATCTCGGGGAACAGAGGAGGCTCCGACGAAGACGACGAGGAGCCGCTGCCGCCCCCGCCGCCGCCGCCCCCGTTGGGTAATCCACGTGTGCTGTCCGCCAGAGCCATGGAGAAGAGGCGGGTGGGATGGAGATGGAGGAGGAAGAGAAAGAAGAAATAGAAGACGAGAAGAGAACGGCAGTCACCTTTCCAGAGAGAGGACTTGCTGCTGATGCCCCAGTCCGGTGTCTCTGCTCAGTGCGGGGCAAAGAAGAGAGAGAGACCGGGAGCTAAAGGACAGCGCGGGACTAGTGCGCCCAGGCGTGGGTTGCCCGGCGCGACTCCAGCGCACCGCCTCTCCCTGTGGCTGCGGGAGAGTCCCGGGTAGCGGCCGCTCGCTCAGTGTTTATGTAGAGCTGCCCGCTGTCTCCGCGACTCCCAGGAGGCGTGGGTGGATGCTGCGCTGCAGAGCCAGTTGAAGGAAGCTGAGCCTCGGGTTCCCTCCTCACTCCCAGGGCAGGGGAGGGGAACTAAGAAGAGGAGGAGGCTGTCGCGGAGGAGGAGGGGGAGGATGGGGAATATATTTGCATGTTAAACGCTGACGTTGTGCCTTTCTCCAACCCCACCAGGCTTGCTGCTTCCAGAGCTGCTAGGTTGACCCTTCGGTTTGCCCTTCTCCACCCCGCTCTCCTCCCCTGTTCCGCACGCAAAACCCTGTTAGAGCCGCACTCAGTCAACTTTCTTTCTCTTCTATAGTGAAGGGACAGACGAGAAGTGGGAGAGGAAAACTGCATGACCACAGCAGTAAAGGGGCGTGGTCCTGTGATTGGATGGAGATCTCTGCGTCTCTTGTTAATGCATGAAAACCGTAGAGGATAGATAGATTACTGGGATTTGCCCAGGAAAGTTGAAGCATCCACTCCCATCAGTCAGCATCCTTAAGATGCCGGAAGTTCACAAGGGAAAATCAAGATTGACTAAAATACTCTCCACCCAGTGGTAGCGTGGTTTCGTGGGCATTAAAGAGTGGACTCAATTTTTTTCATAAGCAAACTATCTCCATTCAGTATACTGCTGGAGGGAACTTCCATGGCATGTTTTATTTTCAAGTTAAGGAGATTCCTTAAGACTTCAAAATAGAGGAAACAACATGAGGCATTTAGGTTAGTTATAAGAAAGAATTATTCCAAGTTGTACAGTAGAATAGATTATTTAGGGAGATTGAGACATCCTTTTGAAACATCATTAAGATCTAGCTCTGATTATTTTAAAGAAATCTTCTTGTCCTGTGATTACAAAATCTGTCAAAGTCCTCCTAAGACCAAAGAGGCTTTTCTAATTCCAAGAAATTAAATGCCAAACACTTAGTAAAACGGGATTCATTTGGAGATTCTATTCTTTAGCCTCTATTTCTCCTTTAAGAGCCTGTCATTCCAGATTATTTCATGTCCTCGGAATTATTTTTTTTCTTTTTTTAAAAAAACAGGCAGTAGCTTGTGAGAGGCTAGTGTAGTGGAATGATCACTGACCCTAGGAGGCCAGAGAACTGTGTTCGTTCTACTTGGGTTCTTGTTAGTCTCTGCTCCATCACTCATTAGCTTAGTCAATTAACTTCCCTTGGCCTCCTTTGCTGCCCTAAGAATAAGAAAGGACTCAAATCTCCCGCAGCTGGTTTCAAAGCTCTGCTGTTCTTCTGACCCCCAGTGGTGACAGCAGGCAGCTCTGTATGTAGGCAATGCCAAGACCTCTCCCATAGTTCAATGAGAATGTTTCCTTTTATAGATGGTTTTTCTATAAGATAGAGTCAAGAATACCCTATCTCTAGGGTAGAAGTCAAAAAAGTCACTATTATAGATGCTGAAAAAAATGTGTAAAGGAAAGGATTAAGGTCAAATAGAGTATACGTGTAAAAGCAGCAAAATGACTCAGAGAGATGAATAATTAAACTGAGAATAGTGGAATGAACACTGATTTTTGGAGTCGAAGGACAATAATGTTTATAGATTTAGAGACAGAAGAGACACCTACTTCAACCAATAACCTCGTTGTAAAGAATTCAACAACTTGCCAGAGGTCACATAGTTGATTAAGAGGCAGAACTAGGATTCTAATCCTGGTCCTCTAACTACAAATTACCTGTACTTCTCAATTTGCCACACTGCATAGGACCTGAGTTCCTGTCCTGGCTTGGCTACTTATTTGTCAGGTGATCACAAGCTGCTTCTCTCTGGACCTCACGTTCCTCCTCTGGAGTTCCAGCCAGCTCTAACACTCTGAGATGCAGTAAACTTGATCAGCATATGAATAATTATGATAATGCAGACCAAAAAAATCCTTCACTGATAGTTCTTTCCCCTTTATAACTGTCTCATATCACTGCCTAAGATGAGCTTTCCAACTAATTTTCCCAATAAATGTCATCCTTGCTTTTAAATGTTGCCATCTGTGAAAATAATCATCTCTGTGATTTGAGGAGAGATAAAGCTCTCAACTAGCTCACAAATGTACTTAAATGCAAAGACCATTTTATATTAAATATATGTTGTCATTTTGTGTGGCATTTTTCAAAACCTAGAAAAGAAGGGATCTGATTGTATAGGAAGAGGAAGAGACAATAGTTAGAAGGATACTGGACAGGCCAAGCAAACACCAAATATTAAAAGCCCTAGAGAAGACCTCTGGGTAGGATTTTCTATGGACAATCTTTGGAAGGGAATAAGGGGACATGGTAATTAAGTGGGATGAGAAGGCATGGATAGATAACAGTCTGCAATGGTAGAGGAAATACTCTATGATGAAATCAACTAAATATCTTTTCTCATGCTTTTTATTTCTTTTTTGATGACTAATAATAGATAACACAAAGTTCCAAATAAACCAAAATCAAATTCAGGGGTTTGAGAGAATGCATTTTTATCATTAGTGGCTATATTTGTACTAGAAAAGCAACAGAATCTTCAGTTCTATAAAACCAGTAAAGTTGTTCTTTACTCTTCATGCTATAGAGATTTGGGAGTGCCTCATAGATATAAACTCTGTAGAATTTTCTTATTTAATATTCATTACTAATGATAATGCCCTTTTAGGAATAGGTTGTATTTTGTTAAAGTACCTAGTTGGTTCTGTGGAAAGAATGATGGACCTGGATACAAACAAACAAATAAATAAGTAAATTTAAATTTTGAAAAAGAGAGCAAGAATGCTGAACTTAGAGGCAGGAGACCTCAAATCTAACTTAGAGTACTTATAGTACTAGCTGTGTAACTCCAGACAAGTAAATTAGTATATATTTGCCTCTATTTCTCAACTTTAAAATGAAGTAACAGGAAGTAGCTGGGTAGCTCAGTGGATTGAGAGCCCAGGCCCAGAGACAGGAGATCTTAGAGTTAACAACTGACCTCAGACACTTCCTAGCTATATGACCCTGGGCAAGCTACTTAACCCCCATTGCCTAGCCCTTACCACTCTTCTGCCTTAGAAACAATACATAGTATTAACTTTAAGGTGGAAGGTTTTTATTTTTTTTAATGGTTTAATACTAGCACTTCCCTCCAGGGCTGTTACAAGAGTCAAATGAAATAATATTCATAAAGCACATAACACGGTACCTGGCACATAGTAAACACTTACTAAATAATGGTTTCCTTCCTTCCCTCTGATTTGGAGTTTTGAATAAATTCCCCCATAGAAATAATACTGAAAATTAATAATAATCCAGATTACAAAAGTTTATTCAATCCATAATGGACTTGATGCATGATACTATACTCAAAGTACTAAGGAACCTAAAAACTCCATATAACGATGTTTCTATGAAAAAGTAAATTCAGAGTTTCCTGTAGGAAAACAAGAAACACAACTCTGATACCTGATCATGTAGAGCTGAATTCTTTTCCTCCAACCTGCCAATCCATTAGCACTGATTTACCAGTTTTACTTATCTACTTATTTGCTTTGTGTCTGCTCTGGTAGTAGGAGCAAGATTTCCCCAGACTCAAAGCCAGTAGTGGTGGTTCTACCAGTCATATGACTGAAATCCCCAATTGGGCAAGTCTCAAAGTAAGAGAGTTGGAGCTGCGAGTCAAGGATTAAATCAGGATAAAAGACGGAGTTAGTTTCAAGTAGCAAAAGGCCAAGGGAAGAGAAATACAAAGTGGGGCAATAGAGGTGGAAGAGGCTAGGTCACTAACAAGATGGTAGATTCTGAGTAACAAATCTTCTATTAAAGATTAAGCTCAAACAACCAAATGCTGAAGTAGATCTGTGATATCACTGATGTAGATGGTCCTTTCAAGAGTACAGATTATAACCTGTCCATCCTAGGCAATTCTTCAACATATCCTTCAATAAATTCACCACATGTGGTCCATTTAACACACTGGAGGCCTTCCTTGCTTTCTTTAATGTCATTAAGATTCCAGTAGAGTTCAGGGGCTTTACAGGGGTTAGAAATTATGTAAATCCTTTATCATAGAATATTATAGATTTTTTAATAGAAATTATTTATTCTACAGATGAGGAAACCAAAGCTCAGAAAAGTAATATGACCAGGATCATATGGTCAACAAGTGATAGAGCTAGAATGTGTGTGTGTGTGTGTATAGATATGTAAGTATGTTGCATTTATCTCCAAAATCTCATCATATTTCCAAGGAAAGAGAATGAGAATCTTTGATTGGGTAAGAACTCTATTCCCATAGGAAAGACTGTATTGCAAACAACACTTTTCCTGCCTATATACATAGATATCTATGTGTACATGCACACACACACACACACACACACACACACACACACACAGCAGTGTTATTGGCAGGAAAATCAATTTCAGAAGTATAGACTGGGTGGAAAACATCCAATAACAAATTAAGTTGAATGGGTAGCTATATGATGTGACTTTGGGAGACCGACTTGCTTGTGAATTCTTCTGGATTTTATTTCATATCTATTAGTTTGTGTTATGAAATTCTGAAATAAAAATGTTCCAAGAACATTGGTAAAGTGAACCGAGGATACATTTGGCACTATGGATTTTAGCATCTCAAGTGTGTTAGCTGTTTTCATCTCAGGGATGAGAACCAGCAAAGGAATAGCTAGGTGGTGAGGTACAAATCAGAACATTATGTTATTTCTCCTACCAGAATATTATCACACAAGGAAGGAGTCGCAAGAAAGGGATGAAGAATGTAGAAAGAGGCGTGAAATGAAGTGGAGGACAGAGAATGGAAAGCTAAAGAACTATGAGTGCAATAGTAAAGGAAATGGAAACAATAAAACAAATGGGAGTAGGGAGACAAGAAGCAGGATCAGAAAATATTCTGTGCAAACATTTAGGCTATTTATCATCCTCCCTACATCTGCAAATCTCTTTTGCATGCAGACACTTTTGAAAGCTATTGACTTCAAAGGCTGCCCTGGATATGGGAAAAGATAAGAATTGGACACACAGGGATTAAATAAAATGAAGATTAAATAAATCTGAAAGAAGACAGACACTGAAAGGCTCTTAGAAAAAGATACGCCAACATCTAAACGAAAAGGAGAAAGCTTTCTGTCCAGAGTGCTGCCAAAGTGTTGTAACTAGGAAATAAAGCTTTAATGTATAGTGACATATTTATTCTTCTACATATCTGTAGTGTTGCAACTAATCAAAGAAACAAAAGTTCCCCATAAATATTTTGGGAATGTGTTTGGAATGTTCTTTTTTTATCCTTATAAACAGAACATGGAGGTTCCATTAGTCAGGTATTCATCATGAATTCCAAAGTGTTTCCCAGGAATGAACAAGGCTCCAAATGCATTTAATCAACCTCTGGCTTTAGTTCTTTGCTTCAGTCACTATTGGCACTATTGTATTGTCTCTAGTAGTGAGTTCCCTAACAGCATAATTCCCTGGGGCAAAATGTTGAGGCTGTCAACCAAATGGCTCCTCTCACCCAATTCCCTACTCAGTTGTGTCCTCACAATAAATATGTATGGCATTTAAGAGGCTATTTTTAAAAAGCCAATATCATCTGTGAAACAGTCACATTCTTAGTTTGTTTCTTCATTTTTATCCTGATCTATTAGATTTAGACAGAGACAAAGTGAACCCTTTAGAAAGTATTGTGATCCAGCTTCCAGTATTCAAAAAGACCAATAATACACAATTTGTCTTCTGGGATTCATTAAGTAGATGAACTCACTCCACTTGTGGCATTACTTATCATCCAAAGCACATAAACAATTAGGTCACCTATACTGAGAGTCTTGATGGAGCCAGATTGCAACTGCAAAATGCATGTCTGTAAGAATTTGAAGAGGTATGTTAAAAACTATCTGATGTTCATCTTGTGGTGTTTGACTATGAATATTAATAACTACCATTTACATGGTGCCTTAAAGGTACTGGACATGCACGATCTCATGTGATCATCATACAAATCCCTTGAGGTAGGTATTGTTTTTGTTACTCTATAAATGAAGAAGCATTACAAATAGCATGGTTCCCATCTTACAGATAGTCAGAAGGATGCATTGACTTGACCAATGTTTCACAGCTATAAATCAAAGGAGTTGGGATTTAAACCCAGCCTTCTGACTCTAGATCTTCGATTCTTCCCTATATTCTATAGGCCCTTCCCTAATAAAGCAACAGGACTGGTTTTTATACCAAAAAAATTCAAACATAGAGATCTAGATGAGTGTTGGCTTTCAAAACAGTTACTACAGGATAAGCTGATCACCTAAAGTTTCATCACCAAGCTGACTGGCTTAGCTATTGACGTTCAACATTTTCTCAACCCTCTAAGTTTTCTCCCCATTCTGATTGGAAGGCTAAAGGGTGGAGTAATAAATCTCCACCCTATGAAAAAAAAGTCTTCCTTTTATAGAGGAGTAACAACATTTTCCTTTTTCCATCAGCATCTCTGTTTGGTTTTGATCCCATAAAATACCTCCCCACTCCTCATCAACCCATACTGGATACCCACCATGACCCCTCTCCCAATTTTCAGCTTCCTTTTGAGTGTTTTCTTCCCCCATTATAAGTGTAAATTTTAGTTTTCCTTTCCACATAAGGTCCTTGAGGGCAAGGATTGCCTTTCTTTTTCTTATTTGTATCCCCAGGTCTTAGCCCAGTGTCTAGTACATAGTAGGCATTTAATAGACGCTTATTGAATTGAAATGAATTATTTTGGCGATGCTGCCATTCAAAACATTTCTGTAACTCCTCTTTTGAAACTGCCAAAGTTACAAACCACAGTAGGAAACTAGTCTTGTTACTTCATGGTCACAAGTTATAATTACTTTTGTGAGAATGTAAAAGAAAAATCCATCATCCATCATTGAAGTATCTCCCACCCCAAGAACATGAGTCTAGTACTAGTAGATCTAAGAATAATGGGAAATGGTTTAGGCCAGGCCTCTAAGTCTTGGACAGTTCTAAGAAGGACTGAAACCCCATATTGCAACTAAAAGCTCCCTGATGTCCCCAGGATCACCTCAACTAAAGCTGACCTTGAGATTGGTTCCAAAGTCCCCTTACTCCCCTAAGTCCTAACCCACAAGGGTGAAATTATTTCGGAATGAGACTAGCTTCTTTGAGAAGATAGCTTCTGGTTGGAGTATTTTTTTTATATTTTATTTGGAGTGGACAATGGATTTTTAAGACCTCCCATGATAGAGTTCTCTAAGGAGCTGAATGATCCTGAGTTTAGGTTAGGAAGAAGGAAGAAAGGCTGAATCGACTGATGAGATTTTAACATGTGGTTCCAGGATGTCTGCATATTTCACTATGAGGTTTAGGACTTAAAGCCAAGCCTCTGACTAGACTGCCCTGGTCTGCTTCCCGTATAATTATAAGATTGTTTAGTGTAATTGGAGGGGGCTGGGGAAGAAAATCTTCTGCCCATTTTATTTCCTAACTAGTTACAGAGAAATGAGCTGTTTTGAAGCAAAAGCACTGTCTCAAAATATGCTGAAATTTAAAATTATTAACTGTTCATTTAGCTTCCTTGCTGCTTTCCTACATTTCCATGACCCAAGAAACCTTTGAAAGGCTGTTCCCGATGGTTATAGGATTCCTTTCCTTCAGTAAGTGAGTGATGACCGAATCCATAAAGCAAAGTGAGAGGTATAAATGGACTGAGAATAATACAGGGTGTCCTAAAATATGGGACACCCCACATTTTAAGTTTTAATAGTTTAAAATTGCACTAAGACTTGTGGCACAATCCATATTGATTCCCATCTGTAATTTATCATACATATTGCACATAAAATTTGCAAACCATTTTCCTTACAATAATCCTGTAAGCCAAGTAGTACACATATTATTATCCTCATTCAATAAACAAACTGAGATTCTGAAGGGTTAAATCATGTGCTTATGATCACATACCAGGTCTGACTTCCAAGTCTTGAAATCTAATCACTACACCATGTTGCCTCTGGAAGGACTGATCCTCAACCCCACTGAAACTTTATCTGGTATATGAATTTCCCTGAGGAAAGTTGGAAAGTTTAGCCTTCAATTATTTTTAAATGTAGAATTTGTAACTAAAGAAGTATATTGTTAAAGCAAACCAGTTATACTTCCTTTATCAAATGTCTAGCACTGTTTTTTGCCACCACACAAAAAAAGCTTCTATAAATATTTTGTACATATGGACCTTTTCCTCTTTTTTTTTTTACCTTTTTTGGAATATATGCCTAGTAATGTATTGCTGCGTCTAAGGGTATACTCTGATTAGGAATTTTTTATGTATAATTCCAATATTATTTTGTGAATTGTTGCACTCATTTATAGATCAACCAACAGCACATCAATATGCCTTGTTCACACAACCCCTCCAATATTTATCATTTTCCTTTTTTACCATCTTTTCCACTTTGATGGGAATGAGACAGAATCTCAGAATTGTTTTAATTTGCATTTTTATCATTTATGGCATGGAGCATTTTTTTTCATATAGCTACACACTATCTGTGTTTCTCTCTTGAAAACTGTTCTCATCCTTAGATATTTTATCAGTTGGGGAATGGATCTTATTCTTATAGATTTGAATAAGTTCCTTATATATCTTAGAAATGAAACCTTTATCACATAAACTTACTTCAAAGATTTTTCTCTATTATTTACCTTTTCATCTTTACTTTATTGGATTTGTGCAAAAACTTGAACATTTTATGTCTTGTCCCATTCAATCCATATGAATAACAGAAATGGAGTTGATGGATTACATAAAAATGTCTTGGGCACAATCAACCGCAACAATCAATCTCTCTTTAGACTCAACAGCAATGGAAGATAACAAAGGAAAAGTCTTTGTTTAGTAAGCAAAAGAGCAAGATGCACATTTTATGCATGTGCCTTCATTTTGGTTCTCAGAATACCATCTTCAGAAGCCAACATGTGGCAAATATAATGGATACCTGGCTAAACACAAAAGGAAGCATAATTTAAGCTAATGCTAAGAAACACAAACATTACTAGTACTGATCAGATGGGTTGCCTAGAGATGGCAGATCAGGTCGTTCACCTAATCCCAAGTGGATCACTGTCGCAGAATTCAGTTAGCCTTAAGGATTCGGCTACAGGTTAAAATAAATGTTTTAAGTCAAAATGTAATTGAGGTTGGGGGCAGCTGGGCGGCTCAGTGGATTGAGAGCCAGGTCTAGAGATGGGAGGTCCTAGTTTCAAATCTGGCCTTAGACACTTCCCAACTGTGTTACCCTGGGCAAGTCACTCAACCCCCTTTGCCTAGCTTTTACCACTCTTCTGCTTTGGAACCAATACATAGTATTGATTCTAAAGAGGAAGGTAAAGGTTTTAAAAGAATTTTAATCTAATTATATCAGTTTCATATGATCCACTAGTCATCTTAGTCAAATATTGGTGTTTTCTAGTGCTTTTTTTATTAATAACCCATAATTTGTTCTCATCTTAGACCATTTTGCTTCTGGGTAACTGGGCTGTGCCCCTTCACCAATTAAGCAATGAAACAGTCTGATTTAGAAGTTACATTGCTGGATTAGGAAAACTGGACCAGATCCCACCTCACTCAGACACTTACTACCTATGTTACTTGAAATCTCTGAACTTCAGTTAAGTCATCAGCAAAAAATCATTTATATCTATAATACCTGCATCAATAAATGCGTCTATGGGTTGTGGTTTGTGAGTTGTGACGCTTAAATAACATAATGAATGTAAAGTGTTACAAATTTTGAATTGCTGTATAAAAGACTGACTTTAGTCGATAAGCACCCACTGGATCCAAGCCATTGTCCTGGGTAATGGAGATACAAAGGCAAAAACTAAGTAGTCTTTTACCTAAAGGAGCTTTCATTCTACTGGACATGCCCCCAAAGCTGATCACTCTCCCGTGCATAAGAATATTCAGATTATTCCCAGCTAGAGACCACAGTCAGTGATTATTGGCTTCGGCTGGAGGCCAGAGTATAGCCAGGGACCCACCAATGTAGAAGAAATCACTGTAGCAATTCTGTTTCTTTGAAATTTACTTTTCATGGAGGCTTCACAAGGAAAAGAAAACTTATGCTAAGCTTCAAGGTAAACACAGACTTTGCCAGGCTGTGGCAGATGATACTAGAGAGGGAAAAACAACAGAATGCAGGAGGAAGTGTATCTCTTGTTCATATGCTGGAGGTGCAAAACTCATACTCAACAAGAGCTGTAAGAAGAATTGGAATTGATGCTTAATATTAGATCTGCAAGAGAAATAGTAATCCTCCTTTCCAGCCTACCTGCCAGAGCATAGTAGCTGCACATCAGACCGGAATATATAACTAAATGTGTTATATAAACATAAACATATAGCTAAATATTTTATATGGGTGCATATTTAAATATATACATATATTTCCATATACACAATCATAGAGGATTCAAGTTTTGGATCTGGAAGAGACCTCAAAGGTAATCTAGTTCAACCTCCAATGGGAAGATTGCATCTTACTCAAACTAGATGTTTAATAAATATTTATCAACAGATTGACCTTAGAGTAAAGGAATTAGAAAAGCCAGGAATCACTTTAATGGATTTGTTAGCAATTTGGACCCTGTACACTCACACTCATTCCCATTCCATAAGCCTTCCTCACTCTGAGTTTGGGACTAGAATTTTTAGTTCATTAGAATCAAATAGAATAATCAGGCAAAGAACTCTCATCGTTAGGCAGGTATATACCCCAAACACTTGAAGACTTCTCTCAGCAGAAAGCTCAAAGGAGAACAATTTGTTCCAATTGCCACGAAGGCAGCTAAAGTAGGCACTGTGAAACAATTACAGCTTGGTCAGACATCCTCACATCCCAGGCCATCAGAAGTCATCCTGGAGGTGGATGGATTTCTATGAATCTGGGAGAGAAAATAAGGCTGACAATTTTGTGCAACTCTACCTCTCTGAAATACAATTCATGAACAAATCAAGACATCACTCCATAGCCACTATTTATCCCAACATTATGTTGTCATTAGTCCTCTTAATTCATGAATTTCATAAAAAGAAGAAAAATACAGGTCTTGGGAACTAGAAAACAAATTTTTCATTAATCCCAGGTAAAATTCTAAAAGGAGCTATAAATTAGTGGTTTGAGCTTCTAAAGAAAAGAATAGCTATTTGAAAAAACTGCTGGAAAAATTGGAAAACAGTATGGGAGAGACTGGGTTTAGATCAACATCTCACACCCTACACCAAGATAAGTTCAGAATGGGTGAATGACTTGAATATAAAGAAGGAAACTATAAGTAAATTAGGTGAACACAGAATAGGATATTTGTCAGATCTTTGAGAAAGGGAAGATTTTTAAACCAAGCAAGACTTAGAAATAATTACAAAATGTAAAATAAATAATTCTGATTACATTAAATTAAAAGGGCTTTGTACAAACAAAACCAATGCAACCAAAATTAGAAGGGAAGCAATAAATTGGGAAAAAATCTTTATAACAAAAACCTCTGACAAAGGTCTAATTAGTCAAATATATAAGGAGCTAAATCAATTGTACAAAAAATCAAGCCATTCCCCAATTGACAAATGGGCAAGGGACATGAATAGGCAATTTTCAGATAAAGAAATCAAAACTATCAATAAGCACATGAAAAATTGTTCTAAATCTCTTTTAATTAGAAAAATGCAAATCAAAACAACTCTGAGATACCACCTCATACCTTGCAGACTGGCTAACATGACAACAAAGGAAAGCAATAAATGTTGGAGGGGATGTGGCAAAATTGGGACATTAATGCATTGCTGGTGGAGTTGTAAATTGATCCAATCATTCTGAAGGGCAATCTGGAACTATGCCCATTTGTTTCTGGGTAACTGGGCTGTGTTATCTGACACAGGGATTGTCTGACCTTTGATCCAGCCATACCACTGCTGGGTTTATAGCCCAAAGAAATCATAGGGGAAAAGACTTGTACAAAAATATTTATATCAGCATTCTTTGTGGTGGCAAAAAATAATTGGAAAATGAGGGGATGTCCTTCAATTGTGGAATGGCTAAACAAATTGTGGTATTTGTTGGTAATGGGATACTATTGTGCTCAAGGGAATAATGAACCAAAGGAATTCCGTGCAACCTGGAATGACCTCCAGGAATTGATGCAGAGTGAAAGGAGAAGAACCAGGAGAAAATTATACACAGACTGATACACTGTGGTATAATCAAATGTAATGGGCTTCTCTACTAACAGCAATGCAATCATCCAGGACAATTCTGAGGGACTTATGAGAAGGAACACTATCCATAGTCAGAGGAAGAACTGTGGGAGTAGAAACACAGAAGAAAAACAACTGCTTGAACACATGGATTGATGGGGAATATGATTGGGGATGTAGACTCTAAATGACCACCCCAGTGCAACTATCAATAATATGGAAATAAGTCTTGATCAATGATACATGTAAAACCCAGTGGAATTGTGTGTTAGCTATGGGGGGGGGGGGGGAAGGGGAGGGAAAGAACATGAATCATGCAACCATGGAAAAATATTCTAAATTAATTAATTACATAAATATTTTCAATTAAAAAAAGAAATAAAGAAGAGAGTAGTAATGACTGTGAAATAGTTAAGAGTTCACTAGAGCAAATCTTGCCAAACTATCTTCATTTTCTTTTTTGATAAGGTTGCTAGACTGTTAGATTAGATTAGGAAACTGTTATAGGCATAATGAATCCAGATATGAAGACATTTGGAAAAATATCTTATGATATTTTTACATACTACTATTGTCCAGTGAATCCATGAATTCATTAATGCTGGTATTCCCCCCTAGAGATATAGATCTCATCTCATCCATGCTTATACCTCCTTTGCAGCTCTCAACCATTTCCTTCCACAATTTCATTAGAAAGAATTCACTAAGTGCACTCAGACTCTTCCCTGACTTTTTCTAACATTTCTTGGATATCAATGGAATATGGAGGCAATCCATCAATTATCCCTCATTTTTACAATGGAATTGGCCCATATACCACTTCATCTGTGCAACTCTTCACTCATAATTGATCCTCAACTTCAATTGGACCCTGGTGGATAAAATGGAGAAATATGGGCTGTTTAGAAGTATAGTTAGGCTTTGAAGCTAGTTGAATGACTTTATCCAAAGAATACAATTAAAAGAATGATGTCATACTGAATGAAAGTGTCAAGTGAAATGCCTTGTCCTAGTCATTATTTTTATCAGTAACCATGTTGACATAAAATATGTAATTAGCAAATTTACAGATGGAAAACCTAGAAAAGAGAGTTAATGTAATGCATGAAATCATTAGTGTTCAAAAAGATTTCAACAAGTCGGAACTATAGAGAGAAACTGATGAGAAGATTTTTTTAAAAATAAATATAAATGCCTACATTTGGGTTCAAAGAATGAACTGAGTAGATATAAGACAAGTAATTAAGCTTTTCTACTTTTTGTTTTTCAGTCATTTTCAGTCATGTCCAAACCTTCATTACCCCATTTGGAGTTTTCTTGGCAAAGATACTGAGTGGTTTGCCATTTCCTTCTTTGGTTCATTTTATAGACAAGGAAACTGAGGCAAACTGGGTTAAGGGACTTGCCTAGAGTCATACAGCCAGTAAATGTCTGAGGTCAGATTTGAACTCAGGTTTTTCTGACCTCAGGTCTGGTTTTTCACAGAACCCTTTACCACCAGGTAATATGATAAAAGTCTCAGTGCCAGAATTAACAATAAGCTCAATAACAGGCAATCTTGTGACTTAGCCACAAATAAGGATAAAGCAATTCCAGACTGTGTTGGTAGAAGCATAATATCTATATCAAAAGGAAGTCATAGGGGACAACTAAGTAGTTCAGTGGTTGGAAAACCAGACTTAGAGAATGGGAGGTCCTGGATTCAAATGTGGCACAAGACACTTCCTAGCTGAGTGACCCTTAGCAAGTCACTTAAGCCCCGTTACCTAACACTTACCACTATTCTGCCTTGGTACCAATACAAAGTACTGATTCTAAGATGGAAGAAAAGATGGGGGAGGGATCATGATCCCAACAGACTCATCACCAATCAAACCACATCTAGAATATTGTGCTTAGTTCTGGGCACTCTATCAGTTACTTTTTCTAGGTAATGGGGTATTAAGGTATTAACAAATGGCTTCTGAGACCATATCTAGGTATTTCTAGGTATAGGTATTTCTAGATATTGGGTATTTTCTAGGTATTATTCTAGATTTTTTTTTAAAAGGAAACATTTGCTGCCTCCCAATAACTTATAATCTATGGAATGACATCCAAAGAGTTGTCAAAGGAACTGAAAATATTGAGCTAAGAGGAGAAATTAAATGGAAAAGAGTAAAGCTGTGTTCTAGTACTTGAAAGACCTGGAATAGGGTTAGTCTATTTTGCTTCATTGGTCAGAGGAAACTAGTGATTAGAACTTAAAAAGAGGCCATTTTTAGCTTAATATATTGCAGAACTTTACAACAGTTAGAGCTTTCTATAATGGTCTCCTTCAAAAAATTTAGTGAGCTTACTATCACCGAAAGGATTCGGGTAGTGACTAGATGACATACCATAAAAGGAATTCCCTCTTCCGGGAGAGGTTGAAGCAAATTACATCTAAATTCCCTTGCAACTCCAAGATGCTTTGATTACGAATAATAATTTGCCATTCAAGTTCTCGTCATGAGAATATATATTGCCTTTTTTATTAGCCCCTTCTCTAGACTGGCTGTGTTCTGTTGGCAAGAACCTTACTTATTAACTGTGGATGCTCTGCCTGAAAAAGGTGCTTGGTTCTTGTTCATTTTTTAAAGCCTCAGCTACATTTGGCATCAATGTCACATTTATCATCATGATTATTACACATCTCAAAAGTGCTTTCCAATCACTTTAATTTTTTCATTTAAACAAAGCCATCAATACCAATTTGGAAATCTGCTAACTTGGGGGCTAAACATTTACTACTTTTATGAGCATTTACCATAAATATAAAAACTTATTAATGTAATCAAGTTTTAGTGCTCCTAATGTTGGGGCATATTTATTACAGAAAATGATTTGAAAATTATATTTGCATCACATCCTCTCACCCTACAAAAATCTTATTACTTTCCAGGTTCATTTGTTAGTGTCTGCTGGATGATAATTGGAACTGATCAACCATTTCATGAGCTATCGAATTAATTGTCCCTGCCACTGAAATTAATGGAAAGAGATTCCATGAGGGCATCTAGTCTGTCACCCTGAATCTGAGCTCTGTTTCATCTCACCCATCCATACAGGTAAGTACCTACCCTCTTATTAAAGATTCCTGGAAAGAAAATTATGTGGTTCTCCCACAAAGCATGCCCCACTGCCTCATGCTCTTATTCTCAGGAAGTTATTTCTTATATCAGAACAAAGTCCCTCTTGCTTTAAATGAGGGCCATTTCTCTTGGTCTGCTCTCAGAAAAGATTGATCATAATCCCCATCTAATGACTTTTCATGAATTTAGAGTCTATTGATTAATAATTTGTGATAATTCCATATGAGCGGGACTGAAGCTTTTCTTTGTCCTTGTTAAGTTGAAATAACATCATCGGTAAGCTTATCAGGGTGCATTCGTTCTGTTTATGCAAACATTGCTTTTATGAATTTTGGAACACTATGTGTAGTTAAATGATTATGCTTATTACAGATGAGTCTTAAAGTATTTACTTTCACGTTTCTCTTTCTTACACGCAATATGAAGAAGACACGCTGAGCAAATTATTTAACTCTTTCTGCCTAGCCCTTGTCTTTCTGTCTTAGAATTGTTACTAGGACAGAAATAAGGGTTAAAAAATAATATTTTACTCTCCTTTTCAGCCTTCAGAGTGACCTCATTAGGGGAAATAAGCATTCCCTGCTGCAGTAGGAACACCAGCAATTTACCTCCATCATGAGGAGACGGTAAATTAGAATGATATGGACAGAGATAGGTTATTAGATAGCAAAGTAGATATGTAGAAACACTTAGCAGTCACAGTGCTTGGCACATAGTAGGGGTTTACTAAATACTTGTTTATTGATTATGGCTATTATTACATACATACATATATATTTAGAAATTTTAAAACTATTTTAAATTCTTATATAATTCCATTTTAATTAATTCAACCTGGCTTTCCCCCAGGAACTGCTAAATGTTTAATAATGACTCTTGGGGCAGCTAGGTGGCTCAGTAGACTGAGAGCCAGGTATGGAGAGGGAAGTTCCTGTGTTCAGATCTGGCCTCAGACACTTTCCTAGCTGTATGACTCTGGGCAAGTCACTTAACCCCAATTGCCTATCCTTTACTGATCTTCTGCCTTGGGACTGAGACTTAATATTGATTCCAAGATAAAAGATAAGGGTTAAAAAAGAGAAAAAAAAGACAGAAAAAAAGTAGACAGGTCACGCTTTAAAATTTGATCTACATCATTAACATTTTTTCTCCCTCACTTTAAGTCTCGACAACCAACAAAACAATAAATCAATCTCTGCTTTGTAGCATTTGCCCATTTCAGAGGTGTAAATGCTTCCACTGAAAATTTAACAATTGGCTTTTGAGGCCATACTAGTTGACCCAAGCACATCCCTGTATTGTCCCAAAATTGTGCTTCTGGCATCTTCTTTTCTAACCATTTAATAACTTGGGAGGGATCATTGCTGGACTACCTTTAGATTTTCCCCATTTCTACTGTCATGGAGGACAGAAAAATAAAATTAGAGCATTAATGACAAGAGTAAGAGAATTGCTGCCAAGGTTTTTCATTTCCTCCTGTGTATCTAATAATAATAAGAGTAATAGTAAGGATAATACTTATATAGCACTTACTATATGCCAGGCACTATGCTAAATGCTATAGCTAATACTCTTGATTTTTTACAATGGTATACATTTGACTCATGAAACTAATGTTGAACTCCAGGACTTCTACTTACAGGATCAATTAATAATTCCTTCCTCTTGCCTCCATTTTGACTTTCCAAAGTGTTCCTTTGGAAGTGATTTCATGTTTGTTTATGTGAAAAAGGGTAAATGCATTTTTCTCCTATCTATATTTATTTCTTGTGCTTTTCCCTTAGGAAATAACCCAAAGGGGTAGAATGATATACCACTTTCTTCCTTTCCATGCAAAATTGATTAGATTAATAGCAACATCTTTAAAAGAAACAAAAATTACCAATCATTTTAATGCTGTTCTAATAAAAGTGCATAGTTATAAAATGAAATGTATCATTGCTAAATTATCTTTCCTGGTTATGAAAAAAATAATTTGGTTCAGCAAACATTTCATAAGTGGCCATTATGGATTAGATACCGTGCTAGGCCTTGGGGTTATTGAAGTAAAAAAAAAAAAAAAAAGAAAAATTTAAACAGCCCTACTTTCAGAACCTTGCATTCTACCAGGGGTATATAACATATACAAAGATAAATAAATACATAATAATACAATTATATTATTATACATAATAATAAACAAATTCACAAGGGAGAATAGGTTAGCAAATGAGTCAAAAAAGACCTTGTATAGAAATTGACACTTGAGTTTTGAAGAAAGCAAGGGGGTTGGGGGTGGAGGGGGAGCAACTATGAAGAATATACCAGAAAAGTATATGTTCTAGGTATGGAGGGAAAGCCAGAGAAAAGGTATTGGCGGAATATTCTGTAAGAAGAGCTAGCAGCCAGTTTGATTAGAAATATTGATTTTCCACTTTGGCATCTAGGATACTAGTTGTACATTTTCTGAGCATGAAGTATAGATATGCCCCACTATGTCCTATTTCTCACCTTCTCCATTACTCCAGCAGCTCACAGTTTGAGGATAAGGAAATATCTAATTTTACATTTTAAAAAATAGTTGTATCTTTTCATAGAATCATAGAACTTCAGAATTGGAAAAGTCCTAAGAAATCATTTAGCTCAATTCCAGCAAAAAACATAAATTTAGTCTATAATATATCTGATAAGTACTTATATAGTCTCTACTTGAATATCACCAGTGACCAGAAGTACCTTTCTACTTACAGTCATTAATTATATACGAAATTTTTTCTTATAGTGAATCGAAATCTACCTTTCTACTTACAGACATTAATTATATATGAAGTTCTTTTTTCTTTATGCTGAATTGAAACCTTCCTTCCTACATTTTCTACCCAATGATTCCAATTCCATCCTCCACGGCCAAGAAAAACAAGGCTAATCCATCTTTGACATGACAAACTTCCAAACACTAAAAGACCATTAATCAGTTCTTCCCTTGAGTATTATTACCTTCAGGCTAAACAACCTGGTTCCTTTTAAGCAATCTTTATAACATCATTCTGAGATCTCTTCCTGAGCAGGTCCTGTCCTTGAGTAATACTCTTATTTGGTACCTTCCTTCCTAAAAAGCATTACACACAGAACTGAAAACAATATACCAAGGGAGGGCTGCCCAGGACAGAGAGAATATCACCTCCTTCATTCTAAAAATCTTATTAGAATTTAGAATCTAGAAATATTAATGCAGCCGCTAATGCCAATTGCTTTTGTTCACTGCAATTTCACTTTTAGCTCATGTTGAGTCTACATTCAGCTAAAACTCCTAAATCTTTTTTTCCCATGAATTATTTTCTAGCCCAATCTCCCTGATCTCTTTATCCTGAATACTTATATCCTTTATACTTAAGTAATTGATTTTTTTCCTATTGACTTTAAATAAATTTTGTTTACCTTTCTAGCTTCTTAAGATCATATTGGATCCCATTTTTTTTATTCTGGTATCTTGCAATGCATGTGTGTTCATGGTTGCTTGCATATAGTCTCCTCCATTAGAATGTGAGCTCCTTGATGTCAAGGAGTATTTTGCACATAGTAAATCGTAATAAATGCTTATTGACTTGATAAGGCATTGCTCAGTCTATGTCTAAGAATTGCTTAGCACTTGCTAAGCATTCCATCTATTTCCTTATCTAAATTACTGATTAATTTATTTAAAAAAGTATAAAAGAACTAGATCAAGCACCAGTCTCTGTAAAACTCCACTAGAGACATTCTTCCAAATGTATACCAGTTTCTTAATCATGATCACTCTTTCTATCTAGATTTTCAAACAGTTTTAAACCTATCTAGGTATATTATCATTTACATCAATGATATCAAAATGGTCCAGCATTTTGACTTAGAAAACCATAAATTAACATTTATTTATTAACACTGAAGCCCATTCTGGTTCCAACTCCAAAATGTGATGCTATCCCAGGAAGTTTACTTGACACCTCTTATCAACATGACTCTATCTTGTTCTGTAGTGATATAGTTAGAGAATTTGTCAAATACCTCACCAAAATTGAGATATCCTAATCTACCTGTCAAATAATGCTGTCTAGAAAAAAAGAAGAAAATGAGATTAGTCTTTAATTTAGACTTATTTAATTAGACTTATTCTCATTGATCCCATGCTGGTTCATAGGGATCGACCCTGACTAAAGTGGTCACAAACCAATCCTACGAGATATATATATATATGGATTTGTTCCAAAATGTTGCCAGGAATTGATATCAAACCCATTCACCTAGAGTTTAAAGAATCTTCCTTGTACTTCTTTTTGAAAATCAAAAGAATGTTAGTCCCTGCCCCCTCCCTATTTTCCAATGTTCTTTGACGATCACCAGCAGTAACTTAGAAAGTGCATCAACAAATTCTTTTAGTTCCTTAAATTGTAGTTATCAGAACAGATGACTTGATTGGGTAGAAGATATGAAGCTGTTGTTATCATTTTTCAGTCATGTCAGATTCTTCATGACCCCATGTAGAGTTTTCTTGGCAAAGATACTAGAGTAGTTTGCCGTTTCCTTCTCCAGCTAATTTTCAGATGAGGAAACTGAGGCAAACAGAGTTAAATTCTTTGCCTAAGGTGATACAGCTAGTAAGTATCTGAGGTCAAATTTGAACACAGGTCTTCTTGACTCCAAACCCAGATCTCTATTCAATGGACCACTTAGCTAAGATATATCTATGGGTTTTTTTTAAAATCACTGTGTCACCACCTGCAACTCCTGTTCTCTACTATACTTCTCTTTCAAACTAACAATATTTTTTAGAGCTTTCTAGGCTGAAAAATGTATAGATAATTGGAAAGTGAGAGAATGTCCTTCAATTGGGGAATGGCTAAACAAATTGTGATATCTATTAGTGATGGAATACTATTGTGCTCAAACGAATAAAGAGCTGGAGGAATTCCATGTGAACTGGAATGACCTCCAGGAATTGATGCAGAGTGAAAGGAGCAGAACCAGGATAACATTATACACAGAGGCTGATACACTGTGCTACAATCAAACATAATTGACTTCTCTGCTAGCAGCAATGCAAGAATCCAGAGCAAGGTTGAGGGACTTATGAGAAAGAAAACTAGCCACATTCAGAGGAAGAACTATGGGAGGAGAAACACAGAAGAAAAGCAACTGTTTGAACATATGGGCTGATGGGGATATTATTGGAGATGAAGACACTAAACAATAACTCTAGCCCAACTATCAATAATATGGAATTAGGGCTTAATCAAGGATACTTGTAAAACCCAGTGGAATTGTGCATTGGCTAAGTAGGGTTAGTGGGGTTTGGGGAGAAGGAAAGAACATGAAACATGCAAATATGGGAAAATATTCAAAATAAAAATAAAAATGAAAAATGTATAGACATATTGAATGCTGGAGTAGAACAGGTTTGCTAATAAGCATCATTCACTGATCTACAAAGGTAAAGAAAAAAATGCTTTAAAATGAAAAAAATGTTTAGACATATATTGAAATATGCCTTTTATAGGAAGAAGAGGTGGTGTGTTTAGAATGACCCTTTATTTCACCTTCCATGCCCAGAGGAAAAGTTAAAGTCAAGGCTAAGGAAAAAAGTTCAATTTCTGCTGGAGCCTTTTTGGACCTCACCTTCAATTTCTTTAGCATAGCAAATTTTCTCTCTCCATGCAGACTAGCAGCTAGCCACTTTTGGAGTTTTAGAGAGTTGTCTGAGCTTCTGGAAGGTTAACTGATTTGCTCAGAGCAATCCAGCTAGTCTTTGCCAAAGGCAGAACTTGAATCTAAGACCTCTTGACTTAAAGGGCTTCTCTTTGGTCTCTACAACATGCAGCCTCTTTGTTAAGATGTATTTATTTGTTTTTCATTTTTATATTACAGCTCTTTTAGCTTTTAAATTATTTCCTTGTCAAAAAGCATTATCTAAATGGCAATATAACAGCCAGAACTGTGACAAGCAAATTAAGCAGGGTCCTGATTTCTTAGGATTATATAAACTAAATTCAAAAGAAAATTGACATGCAGATGACAAACATGCTTAATTTTTTCTTCCATCAGAATAAATATTCAACAATTATGCTAGAGGTAATATTGGGTAGGAATTATATTTGTACTATATTAGAAAAAAATAAAAGCATATTTGTCATCAGGGCGGCAATTTTTTTTAAAGTAAGGTTATTACCCTGGGGTGATTAGTGACTGTAGCTTTGGAAGACCATAAAGAAATTTCTGCAAAAAGCTTGTATTGATAACATTGGACTTTAAAATTTGGTAACTTGTGGTTCTGTGCAAAAACAAAAACAACTTATAATTGGTTGCTTAGAGGTCAAGCTAATAAATAACATATTTCCTAAATATTGCCCAGTTCTACTAATACTTGGAATCAAATATACAGAATATTGTCTTGCATTTAAATAGTAGCCAGAGTGTGAAGACTTAAGTTTAGTTTACATCTACAATATCGTTTAATCTTGCAGAATCTCATGTGATAGAGAAAGAGTAGCATCTAGTGGTGTGAGGTATAAGCTACAGTCAGGCAGTTGACTAAGAGATCTTTTTGTTAAGAAACTCTGGGCATTTACAAATGGTGAGCATCCTCTGGTCTCCTCCAGCTCTTAGATGAAGTAAAAGCTTCTCTGTTTAGCTTGAAAAGACATTCACAACCTGGCCCTCACTTACCTTTCTGATCTTATTATTTATTATTCCTTCATCTGTATCCTATAGTCCATCCAAGCTGGCCTTCTTCCTATTCCCTACACATGACACTTCATTTCCCATCTCACCACATTCTACCATCATGTTTAGAATGTGTACTACCTCATGCCCACTAAACTAGAAGGGGCAATTGATGCAAAAAAAAATTTTGACTTTGAAATAAAGAGTTCCATCCTCCTATGAGAGTTAATTGATGCAAACTTTTACTTTGAAATAAAAAATTTATCCTATTGCTATGTTCTTTGTCAATTAAAAAAATGACTTCTATCAGGTAGTATTCTTAGTTGAGGTATTCTTAAATTAGGGTCCCTCTGAGTATTAAATCCATGGTTTGAGGGGGCAACTAAGTGGTTCAATGGATTGAGAAAAGCCCAGAGATCAGAGGTCCTGGGTTCAAAAGTAGCCTCAGACACTTCCCAGTTGTGTGATTCTGGACAAATCACTTATTCTCTATCTCTAGCCATTAGCCTTGGAATCAATACACAGTACTGATTCTAAGATGGAAGGTAAGGGTTTTAAATATATATATATATATGTGTATATATATATATGCACATATATAGTATCAGCCTTCCAGAATCTACTTTCATTAGCATTCTAGAATTAGAACTGGGATGGTACTTTAGAACTTATCTGGTCCAACTCTCTTATTCTACAGTTGAAGAAACTGAGACAGAAGGGGGAAAATTTTTTTAAAGATTAAATTGATTAAATCACAGGTCTGGACTATTTCCCATTGAGTAGTAAATTAAACAATACTAATAGAAGGACCCATGCTATTTCCATGGAGCAAACATGGAAGGAAGAAAAACGTTTCATTTTGCCCAAGATGGTAAATTAATTGGCAGAGTTGGGATTCAAATCCAGGTCCTTTGAATCCTCAAAACCAGAGCTCCTTGCTTTCCCCACCTCTCAAGCCCTGATGTGAGAAGCCAAAGCAGGAACTTCTCTCCAGTTCAGTTTCTCATCATAGGTTTTACAGAGTTTTCTTCATTCCTGCCTTAGCAACCATAAGTCCTTAAATTCCCCTTTGGTGAGTAAAGACAAAGAGCAATGGAACATGATGCTTTCAGAAGCACTGTTTGTACTCATTTGATTACTGTGTCTGAGCAAGAAGTAACAGGAAGTGTGGGAGGGAGGAGATATGGGACGAAAATTACCCTAGAGGGGTGACTGGGACTGGCTAAATAAGAAACAAGATAGGCACTAAAGATCTAGTTATGATCTCAGGAGAAGGAAAGAGAAGGGTAAACTAACTTTCTTCTGACTACCTCTAGGTTTTTTTCTTTCTACTCTGGGCAGGCTCCCTTCTCCAACCTGGTACCCAAATGCCTCTTTACTGGAACCTCCATATATGATGTCTTCCTTGCTGAAAATTGCCAACTTCCTGGCTAATTGGTGTTTAAATGAAAATGATTCAGAGCTTCATTTTCTTCCTCTGTAAAATTATTAGACCAGCTGATCTCTAAATCCTCTCCTCCCAACTCTAATTTTCTATGAATCTATAGTTCATTAAAGCTAATCTCTTCATCAGTGTTCACCTAGAACTTTTATTACAGTATTCTAATTGAACAGCTAATCCTTAGCTTGAGAGCCATGAAAGTATAATGATTAAAGAACTGACCTTGAGTTCAGGAAGTCATAGGCTCAAGTCCTGGTTCTGATATATACAGATTATGTTATCCTGAAAAAATAAGCAAACAAATAAACAACAACAAACATGTAACATTTCAGTGCTCCAGCCTAAGTACTATACAGTTGCTTGTTTTAAAATATATTTTGATAATCGTATTTCAAAATATTTTTTCTTTGTAGTCCTACACATTTTATTTTTTGCACTTAAAAACACTATTCTGAGAAGGAATCCATAGGTTTTATCAGACTGCCAAAAGAGTGTAAATCACACCAAAAAAAGCTTAAAATCCCTGTTCTCAGATTATAAAGTAAGATCATAAAGTTGCATAGGAAAGACGATTTGCATTGAAAAATGAAGTTCTTCACTGGAAAATCCTTACACAGATGAAATCATAAGCCCCTTTAAAAATAAATCTTTACCCAAAAAAGCCTGGAAAGATTTATATGAAGTGATACAAAGTGGAATGAACAGAACCAGGAGAACATCGCACACATAACAGCGATAATTTATGATAACAGTTGTGACTGAATTAACTATTATCAGTAATATAAGGGGACTCATGGCAAAAAAGACTATCCAATGCCATAGAAGGAACTGGAAGAATCTGAATGGAGATTGAAGCACGCCATTCTTTGCTTTATTTCCTACATTAATTTTTCTCTAGTGTAAATGATATGTCTTATTTCACATGATGAACATGGAAATTTGTATTGTATTATAACATCATAACATCTCTAGGCTATATTATGTGTTGTCTTGGTAGGGAAGAGTAGAAGAGAGAGAGAGAGAGAGAGAGAGAGAGAGAGAGAGAGAGAAAAGATGGATCACAAAATGGCAGAACACAATTATTAAAAATTGTATCAACATCTATTCTGGAAAAAAATTAAAGTTTTTAAAAATAAACTTCGCCTTAACTTTAGTTTGATGATAGCCCAAACCTTTCATATAGACCCTTAAAATGGAGGAATTATCTTAAAGTAATGAACAATATAATGAACAATTTCTAGCTCATCAAAGTTGCAAAGAGTTTACCATAACACCTCTCAAGGTGCCATTCCCATCTGTCAACCTTTAGGTAGGGAGAGAAGAATTTTGCAAAGAGCCATTCTCCTTCCACATTCTGGTCCCCATTAGCCATTTTTGGATATAAGCCTATGAAGAAATGGGGTAAGCCAGAACAAAGTAATAATTCTGACTCAAGGCTTCTCTGTTCTTCTAAAACACTATTAAGCCTGTCTCTCACAAAGAGGTAGAATGATGTGGGTTTGGAGGCCCAAATAAACAAAAAGTTAAAGGAAAAATAAAATTTAGGTATTGAGTAAAAAACAGAGGGTAAAAAGAGTTAAAGGTGACTCAGAGGTCGTAGTAGTAGGGGTGGCATGACAATGATGAAGTACAGTCAATATATAGGAGTGCTGGGGGATTTCACGTTATACATACTAAATTAGAGGCTGCAGTCAAAAGGAGGGAAAAGAAAGAAGATAAATGAAGCTGTAAAGATAGGGCACTAAGTTATATAGAAAAATTAAGGTAAAAAAATAAGCTTTGAGAAGGTCAGGAAATGGGAATATAAAAACAAGTGGAGTGAGGTGGAGAAATCAGAAGAATCAGTAATCATAGGAGCAGCTAGATGGCTCAGTGGATAGAGAGTCAAGCTTGGAGGCAGGAGGCTGTAGGTTCAACTCTGACCTTAGATACTTCCTAGCTCTGTGACCCTGGACAAATCTCTTCACCACAATTGGTAACCCTTACTGCTTTTCTGCCGTCTAAGACAGAAGGTTATGGTTTTTATTTTAAAAATCAATAAGCATTTATTGAGCACCTATTAAGTGCAGAGCACTTTGCTAGTGTCTGGAAGATACAAATACAAAAGTTAAACAGTGAAAATCTTAAGAAATTTACAATCTAGCTGAAGAAGATAAAATGGAGGGAAGGAGGAAAGGAAGGGAGGAAGGAAGGGAGGGAGGAAGGAAGGAAGGAAGGGAAGGAGGGAGGGAGGAAGG
>NC_058132.1:556741431-556870297 GCF_016433145.1 Gracilinanus agilis | reverse complement strand
AAGGAAGGAAGGAAGGAAGGAAGGAAGGAAGGAAGGAAGGAAGAAGGGAAGGAGGGAGAGAGGGAGGGAGGGAGGAAGGAGGGAGAGAGGGAGGGAGGGAGGGAGACAGACAAAAGCTAACAACTCAGACAAAGAAGAAAAGAATGAGAATCAAGAAGGGGAGGAGGCTGAGGCAGCTTTGGAGTCTACTATGGTAGTATATCCACCATCAAAGAAGCCTTAAAATGAGGAACAAGGGAACACACACATGTAACATATGTAAAATTTTTTAAAGAAACAGAAGTTGGAGAAGAGGTGGATGTTGAACTAATGTCTAAGAAGGGTGAACAAAAAAGAAAAAAAATGAAGGAATTAAATAGAAGAGAGGAAAAGCAGTAATTTAAGTAAAACTCCAAAACTAGGGAAAGGGTTGACAAAAGGCAAAAGAGCCTAGGGAAATAGAGTTGCATCAAAGTAGATTAATCAATACCAATCATAGGAACAAAAAACAGATTTAAAATAGGAAGTGGAATGAAAAAATACTAACTAAAAAAATTACTAGACGAACAAAGGAAAACATAATCCTATTTCTTATCACTTTAAATGAAATGAATGAAACAAGAAAAGAGAAAATCAAATAAACAGCCCAATTAACAGTCAGTCAACAAACATTTATTAAGTACCTACTTTGCGCCTGGCTCTTTCTTAAGCCCTGATGATACAAACAAAGGTAAAAAATAGTCCCTGCTCTCAAGAGACTACAGTATAATGAGATAACATAAAAACAACTATGTACAAGTAAGCTATGTATAGGATAAACTAGAAATTATAATCAATAGAGGGAAGACATTAGAATTAAGAAGGATAGGAAAAGGCTTTCTGTCAAAGACAGGATAAGAGGATGCCATATAGGATTAGAAAGCAGAAGCTCACAATCTGTCACTTAGATGGAATACATCTACAAAGTAAAGAACATATAGAATAAAAATGGTAGTCTAGAAAAAATATTACCTCAGGTGTATCCAAAAAAGCAGGAGTTGCAATCAAATCAGACAAAAGAAAAAGAAAAATTCACGATGCATAGATAAATAAGGAAATTATATTTATACTTAAATGAACCATAGGCAATTAACCAACAACATTAAATTCATATGTTCCAAATAGCATAATACCTAAATTCATAAACTAAAATTTAAATAAATTTCAAAGATATAAATAAGCACTCAAGTACAAAAAATGTAGAAGCTCTTTTTTTTAATAGCAAAGAACTAGAAACAAAGGGAATACCCAACAAAAGGAGAATGGCTAAATGAATTGTGGTATATAAATGTAATGGAGTTTTATTGCTCTGTAAGAAATGGCAAAAAGAATAATTTCAGAGAAACCTGGGATGATTTGAGTTCACTGATATAGACTGAACTTAATAGAAACAGAACAATTTATACAATATCAACATTATAAAGAAAAGCAACTTTGAAATATTAAGGAATTCTGATTAATTCAGGCTACCGATAATTTCAGAGAAAGACTGATGAAAAAGTATGCTATCTCTGAACTGACAAGAAGCAGAATAAGATGTAAACTTTCAGATATGACCAATGTTTGGATTTCTTTTTGTCAGCTATGATAGAGAGGAATGATAGAGAGAAGAGACACACAGACAAACAGACAAAGTCAGAGAGAGAGAAATGGAGGGAGAGACAGAGGGAAGGGAGAGAGAGGGTGGAGAGGAAAGGGAGAGACAGAGATATAAGAAGGGGGGATGGGGACAGACAGATTAGAAATAGAGAAAGGAAAAAGGGAGAGAAAGAGAGACAGAGAGAGACACAGAGAGACACAGAGAGAGAGACAGAGAGACAGAGAGAGACAGAGAGACAGAGAGACAGAGAGACAGAGAGACAGAGAGAAAGAGAGAGAATTAATCTAAAGCCAAAAAGAAGAGCAATATGTATCTTTTTTCACATCATGACAAACAGAGAAATATCCATTATATGATAATACATGTACAACCCACATCATATTACCTGCCTTCTTGGGGAGGGGGACTGAGAGAGAAAACAGATTTCAAAATGTCAGAAGATAAATATTAAAAATTGTATAGACGTATAATCTGGAAAAAGTAATTTTTTTAAAAAGAAGTCTAGAAAGTTAGGAGAGAGAAATTAGAAACCAAAAAATATACAGAATTGATAGACAAAACTAAAAGCTAGTTCTTTGATAAGACTCAAAATTTATTAACTTTTAGCCAACCTGATTAAAGAGAATATGGGAAAATTAAATTAAATTAAATTAAAATGTATATGGGAGAATTAAAAGAAAAACAAATAAGTAAAAATGATTATCATAATCTACTATGCACAATTATTTGTCAACCAAACTGGGAAAATAAAGAACACAAAAATATATAATACTGAAATGGATATAATACCAAATAGAAAAATTTAATAATCTAATCCCATATGAAGAAGTAGAACTATCTATAAAGGATCCACCAAAGAAAATAGCTCCTTCCTAGCAAATTTATAGGAGAATACTATCAAAATCTTAAAGAATAATTAACACCCAAGCTATATATATTCTCAAAAAGTGGAAAAATTATTTTACTAAATTCTTTTTTATATAGCCCTAATATGTAAACTAAGGAAGAATAAAGCAATTATATAGAATTATGACTTATATAATTAATAAATATTTACTTTAAATTTTTTTGTAAAATCCTGGCAAAAAGACTAAAACAATTTATCCAAAAAAATCATTCGTTAACCAAATTGGAGTTGCAAAGACAGTTCAAACATTAGGAAATTAACTAACTTAATCATATTTTTAAAAAATCCAAAACCAAGTGATTATCTTGATAGATACAAAGAAGACTTCTGAAAAATATATATTAATTTCTACTATAAAATAAAATACCATATAGGTGTGAGGAAATACTTTTTATGATTATATACAACTTACATATGTAATCTCATATTCAATGAGACTACACTAGAAGTTTTCCTAATAAATATAGTAATAAAACAAGGATGTCTCCTTTCTGTGCTATTATCTGATATTTTCTAAAAATGTCAGCAATAGCAATGAAACAAGTGAACAGGCTTAAAGATATAAAATTACACAAAAAGGAGACAAAACTATCTCTGTTTGCTAAGGACTTGGTAACTATTTCCTTAGAAAATACTAGGGAATCATAATAGAAATGAATTAAGACAAAAATTTCAGCAAAGTTTCAGGCTACCTAATAAACCTATCAAAGTCAACAGCATTTCTATAGTATAATTATGACAAAATCCAGAAGCAATATTAGCAAAGGAAATCTCATTCTAACTAACTACAAAATGCACACAATATTTGGGGATGAGTCTACCAAATCGCACTCAATATTTATATTCTACTACAAAGTGTTCTTTAAAGAAATAAAGAATAACATATAGAGACATATTCAGTGCTCGTAGCTGAGATTTGCCAATATAATAAAAATAGCGATACCATTAATGTTAAAATGCAAATTTATTATCATAACAATCAAACTACCAATGGGATTTATTAAAAGCTAGATAAAATAATAACATTTCATTTAGAGGAACAAAAGATTTATTATATCAAGAGAAATAATAAAAAGAATAGGAATAAAGAAAAAATAAACTTCTAGACCTCAAACTATATGATAAAACAGTAGTCCTCAAAATAATTTGGTTAAAAAATAGAAAAGTAGGGAGCAGCTGGGTGGCTCAGTGGATTGAGAGCCAGGCCTTGAGTCAGAAGGTCCTGGTTTTAAATCTAGCTTCAGACACTTCCTAGATATGTGACCCTGGGCAAGTCACTTAACCCCCATTGCCTAGCACTTACAACTCTTCTGCCTTGGGACCAATACACAATATTGATTCTAAAATGGAAGGTAAAGAGTTATTGTTGTTTTTTAATAGAAAAATAGATCAATGTAAGACAGTAAACAAAGAAAAATGAGAATAGTTGTTCTCAACAATACAGTGTTCAGTAAACCTGGCAACATAAATTACATAAAAAAGAACTGCCTATTTCATAAAAACTACCAGAAAAACTAGAAAAATAGTCTGGCCGAGATTTGGCTAAAACCAACATTTTATGCCATGTTGTGCCATAAATTAAAATTGTATTCTGAACCTGAATGATTAAGAGCATATCCTTAAAATATTAGAAGAGAAGCAGATAATATATATTTCACAACTAGAATACTAATTCTTTATAATTCTTTGCAAAAACAAAAAAACAGTAGAGGCCATTGAGAATTTTTTTTAAATTATTTTAACTAAGTGGCATTAAAAAGATTTTGCAGAAACAGAATTTATGTATCTAGGCCAAGAAAGGAATCAGTCAACTGAGAAAAAAATTATAACAAATATCTCTGAGAGGATTTGATACCCAAGATATATATAGATAACTAGCAAAAACATATAAGGCCAAAACCCATTCCTGAACTGAAAAGTGGTCAAAAGTTGATCAAAAATTCTAAGAAGAGTTACAAACTACTAACAACAATATGAAAGAAAGCTCCAAATCACTAATAAGTGAAGTCAAAATCAAAACAATCCTGAATTTTCGCCCTTATTCAGCAAATTTGAACTACCAATGTTGGAGGATTATGGAAAAACAAACACATTAATGCATTGTTGGTAGAGCTATGAATTGGTATGATCACTCCAGGGGAAAAAATTGAATTATGAAAATAAAGTGTCTAAAATATCCATAGCCTTTGACTTAGAGAGATTCTGCTTCCAATCATACCTCATTGACAAAGTTGATCATTCAACCTCTTTTTCACTCTGAGCCTCAATATCCTCACGTAAAATGGGAGACGACAGTATCCAATTCACAGAGTTATTGTAAGAAATAAGTAAAATAGCATGTGTAAATCTCTTTGAAACCCTCAAAGAACTATATAAATGTGAACTATTACTATAGTAGCACTCTTGGTTGTAGCAAAGAACTAGAAACAAAATAGATACCAATTAGGAATTAATGGACCAGAATATTACTATGCTGTAAGAAAAAATGAACACAATGAAGGTAGAGAATTATGAAGTCTTTTACAAACTGATACAAACTAAAGCTGTGCCAAGAAAACAATATACACCATGACTATAACAATGTAAATGGAAAGAACAACTACCATAATCACAACTCTTACTTGTAAAATTATAAATAACAATCCTGGACCAAATAAGAGATATTTAAAGATAACTCATCAGCTTCCTTTGTTGAGGAAAGGGTTCACAAGTGTGGAACACTGCATATCACATTAAATGTTCTCAGTGTGTTGATCAATTTTGTTGATATTTTTTCTGTTTCTTTTTTTGAAAAAATTATTGGTTATTCCAGGAGACTTTCTTTAAGGGGGAAGAGAGGGATGAAGGAAGAAATCTAAGCAACCTAAAAATAAGAGACTCCAATAAAAATCCATTTTTCAAAACAGTCAATAAAAGAAGAGTAAAAAGATTGCCTTTCTGCACTGAGGGATCAATTGAGATTAGGTAACCTAAACTGATAGTGGGCCCAGGGGGAATAGTTGCCTGTCTTTCTTTAGCAACATGTTGGCAGCATGTGACTAGAAATGAAGAAAATGAATGATGAGAACAATCCAAGACTGAAGTTTGGCCAAGCATGAAGGGTGATAGGAAAAATAGGAAAGATAGGTGAGAGGAGAGATTCTGGAGTAGATTAATACTGTATTGAATTGGTTAACTAAAGGTTGCAACTTGGAAGGGAGAAAAGTCTAACATCGTGGGAGTACTGAGGGGTAGAGATTATGATAAAGACGAAGAAAAGGTTTAGGAAAGATAAAGTTCTAGGAGAGATGGAATGAAAAGAGGTTATAATTGGATTTTTTAAATGTTGGATTTGTTGGTCATGAATATGAAACAATTATATTTGATGTCAAGGCTAAGAGTGTGATCATTCATCCATTCGTGCAAGTGAGGTAATGTAGAATAATAGGTTATAGAGATTTAAGAACTAGAAGAGAAGGATTATTGAGAAACATCAACATGTTTGTTGAGGTTATCTGGCATAAAAATTATACAACTACCATTTTAGAGCTGGAAGACACCTTTGATGCCATCTAGTTCAAGCCTACATTTTACAGCTGAAGAAATTAGACCCAGACATGAATTGGCTTTCCAAGATACCCAACTTAAAAGAGAACTGGATTAGGAAAATTTCCAGAAAAATTCTATCCTGATTCTTGGGAAAGGAGAACAAGAGTTGAAGTGGAGAAGAAATAAGCTAGATACAGAACATTAGGAAGGGCTTATGTTATGAAGAGCTTTAAATGACAAAGGAACAAAAAATAATATTTTGTATTTTTTATAATCACTTAATACTTATGATATTTAATAATGTTAAAACAATAAGAAATAAAATAACACAATATTTGATCTTGAAAGTGAGCTTCTGAACTTCATTGAGAAGAAGAGTGACAGGTCTACACTTTAGAAAAATCATTTTGGCAGTAGAGTACAGACCAGATAGATTAGAGTGGGGAGAAGACTTGAGGTAGGAAGACCAGTTTGAAGACTTTGCAGTACTAAGGGTAAGAGGCAATGAGGGTCTGACTGTACTGGGGTTAGAATTGTGAATGGAAAGAAGGTTATATATACAAGAGATGTCTGAAAGGTATAAGCAACAAGATTTGCAATGGATTATACTTATGAGGTGACAGTAAAAAGGTAAGGATGACCCACAGGGTGCAAGACTGGGTGAAGAAGAATATGCCACCTTAATAGGGAACAGTAACAACTGTAATGGGGGAACCCAAGTGGAACAGTGTGCTGGACCTAAAGTCAGGAAGATCTAATTTCAAATCTGACCTGAGACACTAGCTATGTGAAAAAGGGCAACTCACTTAATACTGTTTGTCTCAGTTACCCTATTTGTAAAATGAACTAGAGAAGGACATGGCAAACCATTCCAGTATCTTTGCCAAGAAATCTGCACCTAGGGTCACAAGGAGTCAGATGGGACTATAAACAACTTAACAACACAATGAAAGGAAAATTCTGAAGAGAGTAGGATTTGGAAAGAAAGATAATTAATTATGTTTTGGATATGATGAGTCAATCCGCAAGCACATTCTTTACTATGGCCTCAAAGGCCAGAACTAGGAACAATGCCTTGAATTTTGCCAACAGGCAAATTTAGGCTTTACATAATTATTAGAACTATCCAAGAGTAGAGTAGTCATCTTCTGGGAGATCTTCAAGCAATTACTGGATGAACATTTGGTGTAACATGGAAAATGGCAGGGTGGAATTCCTGCGAGATACAGGGTCAAGCCTCACCCAGAATTCCAGGGGACCCCCCCCAGAGAACTCTGGGTGAGGCCCTGTATCTTGCAGGAATTCCACCCTGCCATTTTCCATGTTACATTGTGTATACAATAAAAGGGGATTCTTAAGGGCTCAGGTATGAACTAAACTAAATGACCTCTGAAGTCCCTTCTGAATCTTAAATAAATTGATTCTCATTTTAGTCCCCAATATTTTTAAAATCTGGGTTTACACAAAAAAAAAAGCCCAACCTTTCATAAACAATGATTTCTATTTCTTTGTTCTCCATTCCACTCCATTGACTATGTCTCTGTTCTATTTCCAATGGCAAAAAATTTTGATAGTTAGTGCTTCATAATACATTTTAAGATCTGGTAGTAATAGCATCCCTTTGCCACTTTTTTTCATAGTTCTTTATATTCTTATCCTTCCATTTTTACATAAGAATTTATGCTCATTTAATCTGTATGAAATAAGCAATTGATATTATGTCAAATATATAATTTTGTGAAATATTGATATGTTTAGTGTATTTGCTTGATCTAACCATGAGCTAGGAATACACCTCCAGTAATTCACTTCTCCCTTGAGTTCTGTCAAAATTATTTTGAAGTTATCTTTGTAGATATTTTATACTTTTTATACATACGTGCCCAAACTGATGAGCTTTGTTAAGTTACTTCTATTTCTGTCAGTTTCTTTTGCTTTTAGGCTGCCATATATTAAAATAGAAGATTTGGGAAATGGAGCATATCTTATATCTTCCTGCTTCATCCAAGTCATTTATTATCTTCATTATTTTTTGTTATCATTGTTTACTATCTTCAATTTTCTGGGTAGAAATGTTATGTCTCCTGTAAATAGAGACATTTTAGGTTTTTCATTGTCAATGATTATTCCCTTCATTTCTTTTCTATTCCTTATTGCTATCACTAAATTTTTTTAAACTATATGAAATAGGAATGGTAGGAGGAGACATTCCCATTTTATATCTGTTTTTAATGGGAATGCTCTTACATATTCATTTTAATTAGAAACTCAAGAAAGTGTGTTTTTTTTTTTTCATTTAGTCCAGGCATAGTGCCAACTCTCACTCTTACTCTTTGGATAAGCTTGCTCATCCAAATTTCCCTCTCACTGGTAGATCTGCTGTTCCCAGAGGGGGAATATGGCATGATACTATAACATACTCTCTCTAAAGTTCCTAGGAGTAACCCTAGCATTTAGGGAGGGGTGGAAAGGATATGCTCCTACTACTAAACCCAGTGCTACCTGAGACTCCACCAGCATGCTTCCCATTTATATGAAATCAGTCATCCTGACACCATTAAGTCTTTAACATAAACCAATTACTTGGTAATAAGGCAAAGGCAAAAATAATCATAATATTTATTTAACAGAAGGCAAGGGCAAAAATGATAATATTTACTCAATAGAAGGCAGTAGCAGAACTAATCTCAGCATTTATTCAATAGAAGTCAAAAGAAGGAATAATATTAACATTCATTCAATAGAAAATCAGAGCAGGAAGAATGATAATCCATCTTTGTACCTAGATTATAATAATCCACCAGTTCATCTAATGTCTGTTGGAGAGAAACCTAGCAGGGAGATATATGAGTGGGGAAACTCAGGCAAGTCACAACTGGTGTATATTGTTCCTAAAGGGACCAAGGAAGAATGTATACCACCCAAAGTTGCTTATCTGCAAGCTGCTCCCCTTCTGGTCCTCACTGATCTCCCGCTGGGCAAAACTCAGTCATTCAGTTCTGAGAAAGTTTATTTATTATTATTATTCCTGTTGACTCCTTAGGAGTATAGGGCCGCAACCATCTCACGCCAGCGGACTCTGTTCTGGGCAACTTCCCCCAGCTGGGCCCATGTCATTCCGACTGTTTTTGTTTCATTTTCGGCAGATCTTCTCCAGGTCTGTTTGTTTCCTCCTCCCTGAAAGGTTCCAGCACAATGCTTGTCTGGCTACGCTGTCTTCCGGTTTTCGTAGTGTATGTCCTATCCATCTCCACTTACGTTTCTTTATGTCCTGACTAATGGGACTAGCATTGGAGATCTTTTCAGGCCATCTGATGTTCAAGATGTAGCGTAGACATCTATTAACAAAGACCTGGAGTTTATTGGTGTTAGCGCTCGTCACTCTCCAGCTTTCTGATCTATATAGGAGGACGGCCTTTACGATGGTGTTGAAGATTCGGAGCTTAGTGACGAGGGACGGTGCTTTGGAGATCCAGACAGACAGTAAGGTGTTAAATGCCTGTCTGGCTTTGTTGATTCGGTTTCTGATGTCCTCATCTGCTCCGCCGTCCTTACTGACTATGCTACCCAAATAGGTGAAGTGGTCTGTCTCCTTGATGTTTTCTCCCTGTAGTTGGATTGGCAGGTCCTGTCTGCTGTTGACTGTGATCACCTGGTCTTCTTCTTGTTGATCTTCAGACCTGTTTTCTCCGCTTCTTCAGAGAGACGTGCAAGTTCGTCTTGCGCATCCCGCTGCTTGTGAGAAAGGAGACAGATGTCATCCGCGAAGTCAAGGTCCTCAAGCTGTTTGGTATGAGTCCATTGAATGCCCGTATTGTTGTCCTTGGTAATTCTTCTCATGGTCCAATCTATGACCATCAAGAAGATAAGGGGCGAAAGCATGCAGCCTTGCTTCACTCCGGTCTTCACTGTGAAGGGAGCCATTAGTTTCCCATTATGGATGACCTGGCAGGTAAAGTCTTCGTATAACCGTTGGATGATGTTGATGAGCTTTGGGGGAATCCCATAATGCTGCATCAATCTCCAGATCATGTTCCTGTCTACGCTGTCAAATGCCTTCTCGAAATCCACGAAAGTCATGTAGAGGGGGGACTGCCACTCGATGGACTGTTCGATGATGATTCTTAGGGTGACGATATGGTCGGTGCACGATCTGTGCTGACGAAACCCTGCTTGTTCTATTCTCAGCTTCTTGTCCAAGGCCTCCTTCAGTCTTTCTAAGATTACTCTGAGAAAGTAGTGGTGTCAAAATTCAAATAGAAATAGATCTTTGTGGGCTGATATTGATTTAGAAAACCACAAATTAACATTCTCTATGTTGCATTGTATTTTTATTTTCTAAACATTTCTTATTACACTCTAATCGAGTTCTGGTGGCACTTGCCACTGGCAGGACTTTGACACATCTGTTAATAAAATAACAAGCAGTTTCTTTACGCCAGAGGACTACCAAGTCCAACAGCTCTGTAAAAAGCACTGGATTCTGCCTCGTCCAAGCAGTTCTGTCTCTCATCATAGCAAATCCCAGCCCACAGCAAAACATATACAAAACTTGTCTTTCACCCCTGTTTTACCCTATGAAACCAGAAATAGTAGAGGGCAACTCTGACACCTTAAGAAGAATCCCCTCTCTCTCAGCCTGTAGATGGTTCTAGAGAGCAATAAATGCAAACAACTGTCCACATCAGGATTCAGCTCTCTTCCATTGAGTTTCCAGCTACTTCATTCTTTCTCCAGAAAATCAGCAAAGTAAGACATCTGTTTCCATCAGGCAATTACTAGCAAGGAAGCTGCAGAGTCCGCTGTCCCAGCTAGAAACCTACCTTGTCTTCTGCACCTTGTGGCACCTTCCATGCTCATCTCATCCTAGAGTTGCTGCTTCTTTCTCTTCCCAGAGCTTCTTCTGTTGATTGCCTAACAGCTTCTAATGCCTCAAACCAATCTCCCAAGAGTCAGCAACTTAGCCTTCCTTTATCAAATAAAACTTAAGGAAATCTCTTTCATTTGTGAACCTAGCTGTCCTTAAATAATCTTCTCATAACCCTGTTATGTGATTAATAATTTTATTAGTTATATACTTCAAAAGTCTATTAAAAGAGCCATATGCAAATGAGCTAATAGTCCACAATCCCTTGCAGCTGTCATAACGCCTCAGCTCTGCCTTTTAAATAGATCCTCTCAGTACATCCATCTGAGGAGCAGCTCTTCACCCTGTCCTTAGAATAATCTGTCTCTCTTTACCATTTTATCTGAGAAACTGGGTTTTTCTCCCCCTCCACGGATTGATTTTATCAGCTTCCCTTATACAAATGTGCTTTTTCTTCACCTTTTCAGCAACAAAATTGTCCTTCTATGGAAGGGGTATTATTTTGTAATGGCACAATCTCTTTTCCCCCTCCCTTAAAAAAAACAATCTAGGAATATCAATTACTGCAATTTCTCTGGTCGAAATCACAGAATTTTAGCATTCAAAGGACTTCAATTGTCATTTAGCTCACACCTGTCCCTTGTCCTTATCAGGTTGACAGAGGATTATGTTAAATGAGCACCTGTTAATTGCTTGTCAACTCCAGGAGGTGGGAAAGGAGACAACAAGAATCATGTACCCATGGAAAAAAATTTAAAAATTAAATTTTGTTTAAATCTCAAAAAAATAAAAATAAAATAAAAGAACACCTGGCAAAGTAAGCTGAATCGAAAAACTATGATAATGTAGCTAGAAAGAATAACAACAATGAAAATGAAATGCTGTAGTTCCAGCTCATGAGTCCCCATTGATCCCTCTTTTGCCACACTAGCCCAAAGCAATACAAAGTTACAAAGGGTTGTATAAAGGAAGAACATTCCCAACAATGATTTCCCAAAATGGTTTCCTTCTTCCCAAAGAGTGCAGCTCAGTGGTAAGGGCAAGAATCGGGCATAGACCATGACAATTCTCAAGGGTCATGATGCAAAATGTCATCTACCTCCAGAGAAAGAACTGAAGGAATTTGAATGCAGACTGACACATACTATATTTAACTTTATTTCTTCCTTTATCTTTTATTTCTTTATGTTCTCTTTCACAAAATCACTAATGTGGACAAATGTTTTACATTATTACACATGTAATATCTTTTCTAGATTGCTTGCCATCTTGAGGAGGGGGGAAGAAATGGAGAGAGGTAGGTAGGGAGGATGAAAATTTGGCTCAAACTTTAAAAAAGGTTAAAAATGAAGTTTTTCATGTAATTGAGGAACAAAAATAAAATGTTATTTTTTTAAATGGGGGACAGAATGCAAGTCTCAACTGCCACCACCACATTATAGCAAGAAACAAGGAACAGGGGGCAGCTGGGTAGCTCAGTGGAGTGAGAGTCAGGCCTAGAGACAGGAGGTCCTAGGTTCAAACCCGGCCTCAGCCACTTTGTGTGACCCTGGGCAAGTCACTTGACCCCCATTGCCCACCCTTACCAATCTTCCACCTATGAGACAATACACTGAAGTACAAGGGTTTAAAAAGAAAAGAAAAGAAAAGAAAAAAAAAAGAAAAAGAAACAAGGAACAGAATACATAGTCATTCTAGCAGAGTATAATGATTTTACTGAAGTGGTGGGGAATGTTAAGAGATCTAAATTCAGTTAACTAGTGTAGTTGTTATGTAATTTCTGGGTAAATCATTTGCTTTTCCCCAATGGAAGGAGAGAGGAGACTGAGGAAGATAATGTCAATCAAGGTTTGAGTTAACAATATGGTAAAGAGATTAAGAGTAATGAGCTTAACCTTGGTGATAGATTCTTTAAAAAATGTTGACTGATTTGCTGTTCAGCAGGAAATAAGAATCTCGAAAATTAATGGAGGTTGCAGAGAGTGGTATTTAATATAGTGACTGGCACATACAAGGTGCTTAATAAATGCTTGTTCACTATAACAGATAGATGAGCTTGGAGTCAAAAGACTTTGATTTCAAATCCCATCTCAGTTACTTTTTAGCTATGTGACCATGACAAACCATTTGCCTTCTCTGAGACATGACTTAACTATCTTAATATTACTTGTCCTATCTCAGTTAATAAGTCGATAAATATTAAGCACCTACTTTGTGCCAGGCACTATGTTAAACACTGGGGATATAAGAAAAGGTAAAAGGTAGTCCCTGTTCTCAAAGAGCTTGAAGTCTAACAGAAAACATACTAACAACTATGTACATATAAGGCATATACAGGATAGATCAGTGATTCCCAAAGTGGGCACCACCAACCCCTGGTGGGTGCTACAGCGATCCAGGAGGTGGTGATGGCCACAGGTGCATTTATCTTTCTTATTAATTGCTATTACAATTTTTAAAAAATTAATTTCCAGGGGGCACTAAGTAATATTTTTTCTAGAAAGGGGGCAGTAGGCCAAAAAAGTTTGGGAACCACTGGGATAGATGAAGGGTAATTTCAGAGGGAAGCCATTATCATTAAGGGAAATTGGGAAAGGCCTCTTGCAGAAACTATATTTTAACAGAGACTTTAAAAGAAGCCAAGGAAGCAAGAAAGTCAATGTGAGGAGATAGGTCATTGCAGACATGGGAGATAGTCAGTGGAAATTCCCAGAGGTGGGAGATGAAGTGTCTTACATAAAAGACATCAAGGGGGCAAGTGTTAATAGATTGTAGAGCACATGAATGATGGTAGGAAGGAGTCAAGTCGATTTATAGAATTCTACATATTTAAATAAGTATTTATATAAAGTGTCCCAAAAATCTTAATGTAGTTCTAGATTCCAAAGGTCTTTCACAGCAATTTTCAAAGCAATGTTGAGTTATTAAAGCTTAAAAAGTGGAAAATTTTGGGGGACACTGCATATATACAATAAATCCAATCAGCATTTATTAAAAACCAACTATGTGCCCAGCTCAGTGCTAAAAACTAAGAATGTGATTAATAAAAAAGAAAAATTGTCCCTGATTTTAAGGAGCTTATAGATTATTGGAGGAGACCCAAAAAAGGAGGTAGGAAAGAAGGGAAGTGAGTAGGATATACCAGGGGTTACCTACACCCTATTTTGTGGAATTGAAACCAGACAGAGCTGCTGATACAAAAAGGAATGAGTCCGGGGGCAGGTGGGTAGCTCAGTGGATTGAGAGCCAGGCCTAGAGATGGGAGGTCCTGGGTTCAAATCTGGCCTCAGACATTTCCTAGCTGTGTGACCCTGGGCAAGTCACTTGACCCCCCATTGCCTACCCTTACCACTCTCCCACCTATAAGTCAATACATAGAAGTTAAGGGTTTAAAATTAAAAAAAAAAAAAAAGGAATGAGTCCAAAAGTCCAGTTTCTGCCTCTATAAAAGAAGGCATTGGGAGGAGTTTGGTACTTCATCCTTTAGTCCTCTAATCAAAGGGGAGAGGAGGTGAAGGGAGGTGATGTCAATCAAGGTTTGAGTTTGCAGTAAAGTGAAGAGATTAGAAGTAACCTTGGGTTTAACCTTGGTGATAGATTTTTTTTTTAATTTTTTTACTGATTTGTTGTTCAGTTGTGTCCAACTATTCATGACTCCATTTGAAGTGGTCTTGGCAAGGATACTGGAATAGTTTGCCACTTCCTTCTCCAGGTCATTTTACACATAAGGAAACTGAGGCAAATAGAGTTAAATGAATTGCCAGGTTCCCACAGCTAGTAAGTGTCTAAGGTTCGATTTGAACTCAGAAAGAGAAATCTTCTTGACTCCGGGCCAGTACTCTATCCACTGAGCCACCTAGCTGCCTTTTGACTGATAGCTGTGCCCAATCAAAACAAAAAAGTTGGAGACCACTGGACTAGGTGACTTCTGAAGCCCCCTCTAACTCTAAGACTCTGTTATTTTGAACTAGAAAAAATGAAGGGAAAAAAAAACTCTGAAACCACGGTGACCTTAATGCTTATTTTATACTGGAGAATGTTCAGTAGAACAGCAAGGAACAACGAAGTTTATTGAAATGCTTTATGTGATGGAAATGACCAAATGATAAAAATGCTTTGTGATCCAGGCACGCCACGACGGAAATTTTGCATCTAGTATGTATTGGCCCAGTGACTTGGCAAACTCTGGCTTTCCAGAGAGACAAAAACTACCCTCTTTTGTACAGCAGATGGCAGTCCTTCCATGGGGTTCAGGCACAGTGTTGCAATGACAATAATGACAGTAGCAATTTCACCAAGACCTGTCAGAAGAGTATTCTCTTGCTGGCCTGAGAACACTGACTGTTCCTCTTCTGTTCTCAGTTTTACACTTTTCTGACTTCCTCTATCACTTTAATTTATTTGTTCTTCCTTTGAAGGCCAACAAGCAATTACAGGGCTTTCATAATTGAGTTTTTCTTTTCCTCACAAGTGAACAAAAGTTATTTTCATTTATGCAAATTAAGGTGAAGAATCTATGCAGTAGACAGAGTGCAGAGTTTGACTCCTGTTCATAGGGTAACACCCTAGGACTTACCTGATAAGTCATAGATGAATTGCCCACTTGGTGGAGAGAGTTTCCTCACTCTGGAGCAGATATAGTTATTTCACATATCCAATAAGTAAAATATATTTTAAGACAGCAAATCTTATAGAAGGAAACTTAGAGATTGAAGATACCTCATTGATCATTTAATCCAACTCTCATTTTATAGCTAAAGAATATGAGGCCCTAGAGGTTATGTGACTGACACAAGTTTATCAGTATGCATCAAAATCAGAATTTGAACCCAGGTCCTATAGAGTTCATGGGCTTTCCCCTCTATCATTAATCCAACTTTCCACTGAATTAAGGAATCATTTCTAACACATTCCTAATAGAGATCATCTTGAACATAGCCATTGAGAGTGAATTCTCTCCTTTCAAAGTGTCCATTCTTTTGCTTACCAATTGTACCTTTTCTTTTTTCATTTTTTATTGTCATGCAAAACACACTTCGTTATTGGTCATTGTTGCAAGAGCAAAATCATACATAGCCAAAAACCCAAAATAAAACCAAAGATACACTGATTTGAAAGACGATTCCAATAATTCTTTCTTCAAAGATGGATAACATTCCCTGTCTTAAGTCTTTCAGGATTATCCCATCAACTATAATTTTTTAAGAAAGTTCTTTCTTGAATCAAACTGGACTACATTTTCCTATAATTTTATGATAGTGTCTTATTTGAATAGCACTGTACAAAGTACATTAATCTATTTTGATTCTTGCAAGAGTTCTTTCAAGGAAACAGAAAATATATTGTTAAAGCATTTTGAAGGGAAAAGAACCTGAATCTCATAGTAGTTAAGTGGCTTGCCAAAGTCATATGCTCTGTCAATACAAAAATCTAGATCAAATAAATTTAAACAGTTCTTTTTCTTCTCTACCATGATATCTCCCAGAAATATCACTATCACTCTTAATTCAGTCTTCAAGATCAATGAAAAATAGTTGCAGCCTACCCTCTGGGCTATTCCTTTAAATTATCCTTCACATGATTTTGGTTCCCAGTGGAAGGATAATTTGCAGGAGTAGCCCAGAGGGTATTTTCTGTTTTTTATTGTTAACCATCTCTTGAAAGAAAGGTGATGGATTCAATATGGAGAATGAGACATATATTTTAGCACATGACTAATTGGAAAATTTGTTCTGCTTTATTCTTCATATTGTTAACAAGGTTTTTTTTTCTTTTTTTCCTATGGAATGTGGTAAAGAAAAAATAAATATTTTTTCATTTTTAAGTAAAATTTAATTTAAAAGTATTTTGTTTGAAAATCTATGAGCTACTTCTCAATTATCCCTTTCCTTCCTCTCAGTGGTGATTAGGCATTAGTGCATCCTATATTTGCATCATAGCTTCCCACTACTTCAGTATCTTCTGATACAGAGTCAGGTATCTACAAAATCCTTTCTAAAAAGAAAATAAGCTTAGTTGGGCATGACTTGTTTCTAACTTGACATATCATTTTCTAGTGATTATTATTTAATTTTAAAAGTGATCATAATCATCAATCTAATAATCTAATAGTTTTGCATGGGCTCAACATTTGAAGGCCCAAATAATTAATGAAATGTACTTTTCTCTTCTTTTTGAAAATTGGAACATTTATCTAACTGGAATCTGCTGACATCTTTCCAATTCTTCATGACATTCCGTAGCTTATCAGTAATCATTCCATGATCATATATTCAAGTTCATTCAGGGTTTGAGCAATAATTCTTCAGATGATTAAAGACTTTAAAACGTTTAATTATTCTTCATGTTTGTATAGTTCTTTACATTTTATAAAGTCCTATCTTCATTATTACTCTGTGATATAGATGACAGCTAAGGGGCACAATAGATAGAATGCCAACCCTAAAGTCAGGAAGACTTATCTGCCTTTTTTTTATTTTTTTTCCAGATTACAGGTTGATACAATTTTTAATAATCATTTTCTGACATTTTGTGATCCATATTCTCTCTCTCTCTTGTTCCTATACCTCACCTCTCCCCAACACAGCAGGTAATGTAAATTGTATATGTGTATCATATAATGCATATTTCCATGCTCATCATGTTGTGAAAGAAGACATATATCACTTACACTAGAGAAAAATTCATAGAGGAAATAAAGTGAAGAATGTTATGCTTAATTTGTATTCAAACTCTGCCAGTGGATAGTCCTTTGAAGGTGTCCTGGGTCCTTGTAATGTGGATAAGATTAAGTCATTCACAATTGATCATAGTATTGCTGTTACTGTGTGTATATAGCATTCTCCTGGTTCTGTTCATTTTACTTTGTATCATTTTATATGAGTTTTTCCAGAATTTTTTGTGATTGTCTTGTTCCATCATTCTAGCTCTTATGGCAATTCTGCCTTTGAATCAATACATAGCATTGATTCTAAGACAGAAGGTAAAGGGTTTATTAAATCATTTATTTTATTTATACATAGCACAATATAACATGTAACATAACAATACTATAACATTATTTGTTATAAATATGCAATAAATTATAATAAATATGCTTATCCAAAAGAAAGAAATTCTCACATTAGTTATCTCCAAAAACCTATGACTCATTCTTTTTTTTTACCCCTCCCTATCACTTCTCCCCTAGAAGGCAACTATTTTGATACAGATTGTACAAATATTATCATATAACACATATTCCCTTGCTTATTGTGTTGTGAAACAAGACATACTGCTTATCCTAGAGAAAAATTCATGAAAGAAATAAAGTGAAGAATGCTATGTTTTGATCAGCATTCGGACTCTATCTGTTCCTTCTATAACCATGGATAGACTTTTTCCTCATGAATCCCTTGGAATTATCCTGGATCTTTGCTTGTTGATAATTAAGTCATTCACAATTGATCACCATACATTATTGTCCTTACTGAGCACAACATTCTTCTGGTTCTGCTCACTTCACTTTGCATCATTTCATGTAAGCCTTTCCAGGGTTTTTTGCAATCATCTTGCTTGTCATTTCTCATGGCACAATTATCTTTGCCAAAAAAAAATGAGGTCATGAAGAGTTGGACACAACTGGAAAATGACTGAATATAGGTAATAGTAAATATCGTTATCCCCATTAAGTAAATGAAAAAAGTTAAGTTCAGGGTCCTTCAGTAAACCGCTCATAATTAGCTAATAACTATCAAAGCTGGAGTTTGAAACCAGGTCTTTTGATTTCAAGTACACTCTTCTTTCTATTACATCTAGTGCTATAAGTGTTCACTTACTAAAAATAAAAAATATAAAATTTTAGTGCTGGTAGAAAGAACCTTAGAGTTCGATCTAGTCTAATTCTCATTTTTTGGAAAATGACCATTCATCTATCTTTTTCCCATTTAATTCTGAATCTTTTCTTCAAATGCAAATTGGTTATGATTTTATTGTGTTATGGTCTGTAAAGATGTGTTTAATATTTCCCCCTTTCTGAATTTTTTTATACGTTAGCACATAATCACTTTTTTATAATGGTCCCATACAAAGGTGAGTTATATATAGATATGTCTATATATTTTCCTTACAATTCTCATTCAGTGCCTTGAATAAATCTCACTGTTCCATTTTACAGATTATTATGTCCTAAATCATCAGTGTTTTAAACTTCTCTCTGATACCACATAATACAATTTTGTTTTGCTTGTTATATTTCTCTTCCTTCTCTCTTTAATCTTCCCTCTACTCTCTCCTTGACTCAATCTACTACTCTGTTCACTTTAGTGAATTTCTTAATTCTCTTTAGGTGTGGTGTGTGTGTGGGTGTGTGTACATTTATGTGTGTTCAACTTTCCTTTGCCTAGTGTGGATAAACATGAAGTTCATAAGGTGCCCACCTTACCTACTCCCACTTCAATTATGACAAATAATAAGTTCCTCCCTTTTCTTCCTCATTTCTTCTCTACAGTATTCCATTCTTCCCACCTTTAATTTTCTAAATCAAACAAAGCAAAAAAAAAAAACCACTTGATTGCAGCATTTGTTACAGGATCATAAATAAAGAACTGGAAAGAACCTTGGGGGCCAACCAGTCCTACCTACTCATTTATGAATAAAGGAATTGAAGACCAGAGAGATTAATTAACTAACCAAAGGTCACAAAAAGTAGAAAAGAATAGGGTTCTGAAAAAACAATGGTCTCTTCTTCCCCTGTTGAGATATAAACACGAAATCATTTAACCCTTTAAATTTGCTCAAAAACATTTATCTTCATAGTTTCTATCTGTTTCCTATGATAGTGTTCATAAATTCTACCCAGCACTTTTCATTTCATTTCAACACATTTTCAACAGGATATTTAAATACTATTTTATAGAACCTTTACTCTTTTCCTTGTAGAATTACATTCAGTTTTTCCAGATTAATTACTCTTGGTCATAAACCTTTCTTCTTTTTCTTTTCTTTCTTTTTTTTTTTAACTTTTGATGTATCATATTCTTAATTTTCCTGTCCGTTAAAGTATTTGCTGTTTAGTCTTTACAATCCTGATTGTGACTCCTTTTGCCTGATTTCATTCTTCCTGGCTACCATCAGCATTATTTCTTTTATCTGAAAACTCTAGTTTGGGGTTATGATATTTTGGGGTATGTGGAATTTGGTGTTTTTTTGAGTAAATAACTAGTAAAATCTTTCTAATTTTCATTTTGCCATCTGGAGTGACTAGACCTGGGCAGTTTTCTTTTATACTTTCTTGAAATATGGAACTTAAGTTTTGGGTTTGGTCATTCCTTTCAGAGAGCACAAAGATTCTCAAATATCTCTCCTTGTCTTGTTTTTCATTTATTTTTTTATTTTAATTTTTTTGCCAATCACATGTAATAAATTTCCACATAAGTTTTCTGAAGTTATAGGATCCAAACTGTGTCCCTTCCTTCTCCCCTCCCAAAACTGACAAGCAATTCAATCTGGGTTATACATGTATTATCATGCAAAACATATTTCCATACTGTTTGTTTTTGCAAGTGAATAATTTTATAAAACCAAAACCCCAAAACATGTACCCAAATAAACATTCAATTATGTTTTCAAAAACAGTTTTAATTTTTCAATCCCTTTATTTAGTTCTTTTTGTTGAATAAATGAACTTTTGGTTTCTGTTCATGATATTCAATGTTGTCATCCACTGGTTGGATAAGACTTTCCATCTTTTCTTCTAAACTATTTAATTTCCTTCAAAGTATTCTAATTTTCTTCTTTATCTTTTGTTTCAGCTCTTTCCTCCTGCTTATTCTTGTAATTTTCCTTATCAAGCCAGAGTTTTTTAATTATTATAGAATTGTTGGCATAAAGGAAATAGCCAAAGAGATCACAGCAAGAGAGAGATATCAAAGGAAATAATAGTTATGAAACTAGAAGAGATCTCAAAAATCGTCTACGTCTTTAACAGATGAGGAAACAAGTTGAGGAAGGCTAAGTAATTTGTTCAAGGTCACAGAAGTTATAAGCATCAGAATCTAACTATTATATCACTAGATCTGTATATTCACACGGATCAATTTCTTAGGGGAAAACTTTAAGCATGGTGGATAGAGTGCCAGGTTCAAGTCTGGTATCAGAAACTTCCCAGCTGTGTGACCTTGGGTAAATCACTTAACCATGATTTCCTACCTTGTCAATCTTCTGTTTTAGAAGTTATATTAAGACAAAAGGTAAGGAATTAATCCATAAATAAATTCACTAGAAGCCATGAGGCATCTCAAAGTTTCTCAAAAGACTCAAATTGTTACCCCATGTAGAAAAGTTGTTCCTTTATGCCATCCCTTTCACTTACCTCTTACATTTTTAACAGTTCTAGTTGGCATTTATCTATAGCCCCTTTTATATAACTGAGCCCAATATGAGATACTGGCCTACCTATTATAGAGACCTTTGTCATAGCCACCAATGCAGCAGATCTCGGTCTCTGTCCTCAATATCATCCACTTTTCCTATTCATTGTGCCTTTATCTAATTTTAATTGAGTTTGCTCCAAATAAAAATGTATTGACATTTTTTTCCACCTTAAGAAAGGTTTCTGTGTTACAGGGCTTCTGGGAATTTTCTACACTGTGAGGTTAATGTTAAATATGAGTTTTAAAAAACTACTTTATTATTTTTGCTTATTATTAATATCAAAACTGAACTGTCTTGCTATAGAAAAACAAAAATACCATAAATGACATCTTTAAAGAGATGTATGACAGGAAAAAAGTAGACTGATTGTATAGTAAGATTGAACGCAGATATCGCATGTGCTTTACTGGAATCCATGCAATAGCCATGAATAGCCCCAGTCTGCTGGATAGGTTCCTGGTAGAAGGAAGATTTATAGGAGGGCATGGATAAGAGACATATGGGATGAGACAGCATAGATTGGTTACAGCAAGTCTCCATTGGAATATGGAATGGAATAATAAATATAGAAGCATAAATGAGATCAGAGATCCATTAAAATATGAAAGCAAGCATATTTTGCAGAGGATTCTGTTTTAAAACCCCCAAAAAATACCAGAGGAAATATATTTATATTGTAAGCATAAAATAGGTTGCAGCACAGTAACTTTCCCCTTTTCCAAAAACAAAAACCACACAGTGTAGGTTTTCATGATGTTCAAAAACCTAATATCTTTATGCCATGAACACTCTTCCTGAGAAAAGAATTGGAAGGCCCTGGCAATAGTACACTGTAAAATATTGAATTCACTATATCTTAAGAAACAGGAAAGACCTTGTTAATAGTAAATAGTCATTTTTAGAATTAGCTCTTTATATATGATTTTTAGATCAAATATCAAAATAAATACCAAATTAGAAGACAAAAAAATGAATGGAAAATAACACTCCAAATTTGAAGTATTTAAACAAACTATGGATTTCAAAAAAATAAGAAATGGAAAAATGTAAATACGTCAGCTCTGGTTATCACAATGTTTAGGCAGCTAGGTAGAACAGTTAACAGAGAACTGGACCTAGAGTCAAGAAGACTTGAATTCAAATTTGACCTCAGATACTAGTTACGTGACCTTGAGCAAGTCATTCAACCTGTTTCCTTAACTGTAAAATGGAGATAATGATAGCACCTACCTTCCACGGTTGTTGAAAAAAATAAAATGAGATATGGGTAAAATGCTTTGCAAACCTTAAAGCATTATATTATATTTATATAATTATTTGCAGAATTATATAAGAATAATTATATAATATATTATTAATATTATCTCCCTTTATACTCAGCTCTGATTATACTTCCATTCCTATTTCAGCAATACTTTAGGTCTTATTTTTAGTAAGATTAAATCGCATCTAGATTTTCTTTACTTCCTCTATTTTAACTTGCCTCAAACTTTTCACGATTGTCAGCCTACCTGGTTTTTTTCACTCACATACCTTTTCTATATTTTTCCTTATATTATCATTTATCTTTTTTTTAATCCTTACTTTCTGTCTCAGAATTACAACTAATAGATAGTATTAGGCAGAAGAGGGGCAAGGGCTAGGCAATCGGGGTTCAGTGACTTGCCCAGGGTATCACGCAGCTAGGAAATGCCGGAGGTCACATTTGAACCCAAGTTCTCTGCATGCTCTATCCATTGAATCACTTAGCTGTGCCTATTTATTTCTTCACATGTATATCCTGCCTGCCTGCTTAGATCGCAAGCTTCCTTAAGAGACAGGGTGATGTCTTACACTTGCTTATATCCCAGACCTAGCATAAAGCCTTAAGCATCATCTTCTATAAGTCTAGGGCAAGGAAAGATTTTCACTGGTAAAGAGGCTCATACTGGCCCAGGAAATGAACCAGACTGGCTAAGTCCAAATGCCTTTGAAAGTACTATTCCAGTATTCATGTTAAATTTTGAAGAAGGAGTAAGGTTTTGCTATTTCTGGATATAACACAAGTGTAGCAATAAGAAGGACAACACTAATTTTACATAACCTTACAAATTTTTAAAGAAATCCAGAGATGTTGAGATTCATGCATGAGCTATATTTTTTAATGCTTCGTTAACCAAACTTTCCATTTACAGGAATTTCTCTTCTAGTACAGAAATGAAAGTGAAATAAAAATACTATTTAGGAAGTAATCAAAGGCTGTGGCTTTCCGTAGGTTTCAATTACTAGTCCTCCCTTCTAATAGAATGAAGTTGATGGATAAATTGAAAATATGAAATTAAAAATCTGAGCATATTGAATTGCACTCTGCTAAGGAATAGAATACAAAGGCTCAAAGACTCTTTGAGTAATTGATTGAATTCCTAATACTTGTAATAAAATAATTACAAGTTTGTTTGGAACCTTCTCTATTGTCTCTATTTATCACGAACCAATTAGTTGTCTTTGGATAAAGAAAATAAAACCATCTTGTTCCAAGAAGCATTTTCTTTATCATTTTTCCAACATTAATTCCTTGACTTTAAGTAAAGAGGATTTTTTCTCAATTAATATCATCTGTAATTAATAGGATAAAATTTTATTTAAACAGATCTTTCATCTTTCCTGTTAGACATTGTATGCTACATTATATCATTATAATTTTTATTTATTGTAACCTTAAAGCCACTTAAGAACATTAAAGCTGATGAAACACTACTTCTACATTGAGAAACAAACTCCAAAACTATGTCAGACCTTCTAGAATCATACTGTTCTTTATCTCCAAACTACACACACATACACACACACACACACACACACACACACACACACACACCCCACAACTAAATAAATGACTGTCTGCCTCCCACATCCTTCTCTCACTTTCTTGTCTTCTAGACACTTAGTACTGTCATGTTGCCCTTAGGTTAGCCACACTATCCTAATTTTTCAAGTTTTTTTGATTCCCTCAGTTTTAAATATCTGGCTAAATTGGTATGTGATTAGGTGACTACGTTATTAGAGCAATTTGCCAGTGAGATATCAGTAAGGATTTGTATTTTTATAGAGTACCTTCCAGAACAACTAGGTAGCACAATGGATAAAGCACCAGGCCAGGAGTTAGAAGACCTGGGTTCAAGTCTGGTCTCAAACCCTTCCTAGCTGTCTGACCCTGAGCAAGTCACATAACCCCATTTGCCTAGCCCTTGTCCTTCTTCATTACATGTATCATTTCTTACAGCCCAGTAATATTCCATTACATTTGTGTACCACAGTTTGTTTGGCCGTTACCCAATTGATGGGTGGCATCTACTTTGCTTCCAGTTCTTAGCAAACACAAAAAGTGCTGCTATAAATATTTCAGTGCATAATGGGGACTTTCTTCTTGTCTATGGCTTCTAGTAATGGAGTCTCTGATTCAAAAGGTATGGACAATTTAGTCACTTTATTTGCATAATCTCAAATTGCTGCCCAAAATTGTTGTACCTTTTCATAGCTCTACCAACAATGCTTTTGTGTGTCTATCCTTCCACAACCCCTCCAATATTGACTATTACCATAGTTTGATTTTTTTTGCCAATTTGTAAGGTATGAGGTGTTGTGAGGGTTTATTTAGTAATTAATTAAGTATTAAGGTTGGACCTAACAGGAAGGGCTGGAGCATTCCAAGATGGAATGAAGGAGCAGGAAGTTGCTTGTGCTCTGAGAGAGACTCCATTAGTGGTTGGCACAAACTGTTGCTAGCCCTGGGAGATCTCAGAGTTAAGGACACCCTGCATCCTGATTCCCTGGGATCCTGAGTGGTGGTGGCTTTCAACAAGTGGACAAGACCTGCAGAGCTGCACCAAGTGGAGGAGGAGTTTGGGATCTGGTGGACAGCATCTCAAGCACACTCTCTCTACTTGGATAACTTGGACCACCTTGGCTTTTGGCCAAGATCCTGTAATCATCTGTGGATTACTGTGAGAACCCTCAGGGCCACCTTCAGGCCCTTTGGCTGTGCTGGTCAGGCCTGAATGGAACCAGGTTTGAAGCAGCCTCCCAGTGACTCCAGTGCTGCTCCTTTGGGCCCTGCCTAGCTAGGTCAACTGGAATTAGAGTGGACAAGTCCTCCCCTTGCCCCTGTGAATTGCCCTTTGGGTTTTTAAGTGTAGAATCCCCTATCCCACCTTTATAAGTAAATCATAATTAAAACTGTTAAAAAACCTTTACCTTGCCTGCTGGTTCCAGAGACCCTGGCCTGGGGTGGGCAGAGTGGCGGTTGGGGCTAACTGCCACTCTTGATTCTTGGTCTCCCTATCCTGCTTGGTCCTGTCTCTCCTTCAACCCAGTGTGTGTACCCACAAACAATTGGGACACATTTACATCCCTGGTGCCCCAATCTTTTTTACAGAGGTAAAACCTTGTTTCAATTTGCATTTCTCTTATTATTAGTGATTTGAAGCATTCTTTTTATGTGGCTGTGAATATGGGGCCCCTGACTCTCTTTTCTTCTTTGCATTTTCTTCCTTGGTCATAGATGACTAAATAGCAACCCTGAGATGGATGAACATGTCTAGTTCAACAGGTTAGGAGTTTCTAGGTCTCTCAGAGTTCACTGGAAGCCTGAATTTTGTATCAGAGAAGATGACCACTGACAGGAAGATGGGCACAAAGCCTCACCTGACTTACAGTACATTCTAGACACGAGACAAAATGCGAAGATCTAAAGCTGAGAAAGGGCCTTTAGTAAGAGGAAAGAATGAAGTGTCCCAACCACTCCTGACGCCCAGACCCAGCAGTGGCTTAATTTATTATACATGAAATTGCCATACAATTGAAAATATGGGTATCAAGCCTAGAAACAATGCATAATCAGTGACTACATGGACTATATGTGTATATATATTTGTGCTACAACACATAATCAATATATGCTCAATTACAAATACAGACTTAAATCTTGATCATAAAACCCTGGTACCTACAAGACCCATTTGTGTTGCCTTTCCTTTGAATACTTTGAATACTTAGAATATTGAACCCCATCTTTCTGCCTAACATTCCTACCTTGAAATTTTATAAACATTTCCATATCCAATGCTTACATTTCATTTTCTAGGTAACTGCCATAACCAGATGTGTCTGAATGAGAATGCCTTCCCTATAAAAACCCATCACCTTCCACCACATTTGTGAGCTGATATGGTATGGAAATGATGCAAACCCACATTCTTTCATACCTTGAGTGCAAAAGAGTTTGGTATGCAAAGCCTAAAGAAATCTCACTGGAGAACCCTCTCTGACCCTCTTTCTTTCTCATTGGCATGAAGAATAACACACATAAAGTTCCGGGGACCTTCCTAGTATTATTTATTGAATGTTCATTAATACTTTCTGTTTCTTATAGAAAATGCCCTCACCCACCTTCTGTACTGCTGCTTCCAATTACTTCATTTTAGGCCTTTGCCTCCCTCTGCATGAGTGAAAGCATGGCTTGATAAAGATTTATTGCTTTATTCATTACTGCTCTGTCTTATTCTTTTGTGAAACTTCCTCTAAGTCCTATAAATGCTGTGATGGAGACCAGAGCAAACACCGATTAACAGAAGCATTGACATAAAGTATTGAAATCTTATTTTTATGATCTGTTTGGCTAGGTCTATGTAAGCTAAGTAGCCACAGCAGAATGAGCAATATTATCCCACCTTGAAATCATAATGGCAACCTCCTGAAAGATCAGTTGAAAATCTTGATCTGGTTTTCTTCTTCTTGGTATTATTTGAGAATACTTTTCTGCTTGGAATATTACATAGAGGGGCCAATATCAGTGAAAGTGACAGAAGGTGGTGACATTTTCCCTGTGAAAACTGAACTTCTGATTCAGAAGGAAAGATACAGGTTACAGCTCCTTTTTTATTATCCATATCGTAAGCAAACCCTCTGAGAGTCAGTGTTCACAAGTGACTTACAAGATGGTTTCCTAATCACTTACTGACATCTGTTACCTCTGAATGAATGAAAACACTTGGCTTCGTGTAAGATTTTCCTGCTTTAGAACATGAAGTCAAAGCACTACAATAACAAGCAAAACTGCTTGCAACATGTCTTTGGTTTGTGTTTCCAAAAAAGAGAAACTCTAAAGAGGAAGTAGCCATACTCTTTTTGTTCTTGAGTGTGGGAATGACATCAGTGAAAAGTTTGAGGAAGGGAGGAGAAAAGAATCATATGTCCTTCTATGACTTTTCATTAATACCAACAGAAAACACGAGACACTATGACTCCCAATCTAGACCTCGGAAAAATTCCCCCATTGGAGTCCAGTGATGGTGGGAAATGTGTCAAAACACCTAGCAGGCCATCAGGACTCTGACTGGCTACATTATTATACTGAGGAATAAATAGTTTTTAAATCTCTGCAGGCATCTGATCCTGGACCAGTGATACGTCGGAGCCAATTTTAACTGGCTTAAATTTCCAACAAGTGATTTCATCTTAGAAATTCAAAAAAGCTACAAATCAGGGATTGAGTCATTTCATTGTCTAAACTTAAGAAAGCAATGGAGAAAATGTTAATAATGCAAATTAAACTTAACTGTGTATCCTGAGTACAATTCTTTTCAAAGAGCCAATGAAACACCTAGCATGTATCTCAGAAAATATTAGGACTAGAAGAGACTTCAGGGATCATATTATCCAACATCTCATTTTAAGGGCAAGTAAACCAAGAACAAAAGGTAAATGGGTTGCCCAAAGTCACAGAGCTAGACTGATAGAGCAAAGACTATAACTCACGTTTTCAGGGTCCCAATATTCTTTCCACTCCATCACTCAAGGAGTAAATATTCATTAGCATCAGGGCCACATGACAAGATCCAATACTTTGATCAGGTTAATGAAAATTATGTTGATGTCTGCATACCTTTTTCTAGTAAAATTTCCTTGTCGTGTCATGAAGACCATCAGTCAGTCAACTAATCCACAAACATTTATGAAGTGCCTCCAATGCCCAATGCTGCAGATACAAAAACAAAAGTGAGAAGTCCTCGCCACTCAAGGAGCTTACATTCTACTGGGAGAACACAGCATGTTCACAGATAAAGAAATATTCTGTGTGTGTGTGCGGGGTGTGTGTGTGTGTGTGTGTGTGTGTGTGTGTGTGTGTGTGTGTGTGTTGTGTTAAGCACAGATTCCATAGCTATTCTCCAAATTTGTATTTACATTGGCAAGCTGGCCACCAGAGGATGTGACTAAGACCCTCAGCCAATGCAGCCACCTTTCTGTTGTTCCAAGGATATGTTCAAACCTAGCGAACAAAGTTTATTCTCACCTGATACATATATCAGGACTTGATGCCTTATCACTTACTTTAAGTGGAGTCAATCAATCCCTCCCTCCTCACAAAAGGAATAAATACTAAATGATTTTGTTGGGATATTTATGGAAGGGAGAGATTTGCAACTGTAAGAACCAAGAAAGGCTTCTTGAAGACCTTTAAGCACTTTGACTGAGCATTGGAGCCAGAAGGTCAAAATGTTGGAAGGAGAAAAAGCATTCCAGACATATTGTGGGGATGGTGGCTTAGTACATGCAATGGCACAGAGATCAAAGATGGTATATCATATAGGGAATAGCAAGTAGACCTCTAAATCCCATGAAGATGTCTCAACCCAGACTCTGAAGGGCAACATCTTTACCATAATTGGCCTAAAGCACCCAACCGATATGGCAGAATTAAAATTCCTTTGAATGGTGGTTTATCCTCAAAGACATCACTTTTAAAAAAAAAAAAACCTTTGCCTTTTTTCTCAGAATCAATACAGTTTCAAGAAAAAAGAATGGTAAGGGCTAGGCAATGAGGGGTTAAATGACTTGCCCAGGGTCACACAGCTAGGAAATATCTGAGGTCAGATCTGAACTCAGGACCTCCTATCCCTTGGCCTGACTCTCAATACACTGAGCCATCTAACTATCCCCAAAGATACTACTTTTAACTAAGTCATGCATCAGAGCCTCTGAAGCTCTCCTAGGATCACTGGTTGGTGATTTGTACTACAGGAAAGAAACACAAAGCAAAAAAAGGCAACTGAGAACTTGAAACCCAGTCTCTGGCTCAGGCAGAGATTCAATCAGCATTCATGAAGTACCCGTTTTCCAGGATCTCTATTCGGTGATGGGGATACAGAGAAAGGCTCATTCAAGTCCATTGCTGTGTATGTAGCTGGTGCAGGGGAGGGAGAAGGGTGAAAAATTCCTCCCTACCTATTACTAGAAGGGGGGTGACATTTGGCTATGGTAAGTGAGGTGGGGGAGAATAGAGAATGAGGGAGAGAAGGAAAGAGAGGAAGAAAAAGATAGAGAAAGACAAAGAGACAAAGAGGGCTGGAGTGGAGAAAGAAAGGAGAGAGACAGAGACAGAGAGACAGAGACAGAGAGACAGAGAGACAGAGAGACAGAAAGAGACAGAGAGAGAGAGAGTCAGAGACAGAGAGAAACAGAGAGAGAGAATATACACTTTTCTCTTTGATCTTTTATCAGGCCTACTAAAACTATAGCTCTTACTGCATCAGTCACCAATCTTCTTTCTTCTTAAAAAATAGTCTACTTTATCTATTACAAGGACCAAAGAAGCAACCAGGAACCACTAGATTCACATATCCCTTATAGGGTGGTCCACAAAAAGGGGCCAAGGCACAATTCCATCCCCACACATACTCCAAAGGAAATACTCCAAATGAATTCCCTACTATGTTATAAAAGCCAAAGAGGTACAGCACATGATGGAAGCAATTGAACTTAAAATAATGGGGAAATGGGGAAATTCCTGGGTTTAGAGAAGGAAGTGACTGAGCAAAGAGAGGGGTGAGGCAGAGGTATGGTGGGGGGAAACTGCTTCTATAAAAGAAGATTGGTGCCTGTGCAAGTCACTGCTCAACTTTCCTGGGACTGACCTTCCTCTTTAATTCAGAATGATTCTCAAGGTATGATTATATTATAGTTTATTTCCTTTGCTTTGATTTTCATCTTTATTCTTTTTTTCCAGTTATGTGATGACTTTGCTTTGAAAAAGGCATTTTACCCTTTTTAAATAGAAACTAATCTATAGATCACTCCCAAATACTAATGTCTCCCCTCAAAAAAATTTCCCTGGATTTATTTTATATATACTTATATATTTATCTGTTTTCTCCCCTGATAAAAGTAAGTTCCTTGAGGAGACAGAATGATTTCATTTTTTTTTCCTTTGTGTATTTTGGTCAATCACAACAGGATACATAGTGAATACATAATAAACATTTACTGATTGAAAAAGTAAATGCATTTTTTCTTCAATTACTGCCACAAATATAAGGGACATGGTTAGCTCTTTTATAAATTGAAAAGGTAAGTAATCGTGACTTGCCCTGAAGAAATTAGTTTATGTATATATGTATATGTATACATATATATATAAAGTATCATATTTCTTGTCTTCTTAATGGATGGAGAGGTTGGAGGAAGGAATTCAGAACTGGAAATAAAAATTTTAAATTAAAAAAAGAGATGAGTCAACATAGTATTACTTATTTTATACTTAGAGCACAGTTTTTTGGCTTTCAGTATACATAGGACCTAGAGCTGGCTGGAACCTTAGAAATCATTTAATTCAGCCCCTCTCCTTTTATATCTGATGTAACTGAAGTCCAAGGAACTTAAGTGATTTGCCTAAGCTCAGGCATGTAATGAGTAAGAGCCAAGATCAGAACCAGAATCTTTGACTCAGAACCAATGATATTCCATTTCGCCATACTGCCTTCTCAACTGCCAAGAAAAAAAAATCAGCCAGATCCAAATAGTTATTTTTAAGATAAGTAGGAGAACGTACAGCTCATGGACTATTGAGTAATCACGTATTTCTTTCTCTTCATCTCGTTTTTCTTACATCCCTGGTCCTCCTCTTTAGGACCAAGACAAGGATATTTGTCCTTTGGGAACATGAGATGCCTCCTAGCATAGTAGAAAGTGAACTGGTCTTGGAGTTGAGGGGCCTGTGTTTTAATTCCATCTCTATCTTATGCTACCTGTGTGGCCTTACACAAGTCACTTGGCTCTTGTTTCCACATTTGTAAAATATAGGTAATAATACTAAATACATCTTCTCCACAGCATTCTGAATTAAAAAACACTTTACAAATTGTCACGTGCTATGTAAATATGAATGACTGATTATTTAAAGGATTCTAAATAGACTTCTCTATGGAGTTCTAGTCGGAACATGATTGCTGTTCATGTCAGTGCAGGGTTAGAATAAGCACTTGGCAACCTACTCTAAGATTCCACTATTGCACCCACTCTTTCATTGGTTTCCAAATGTAATGGACTTTTCCCAAGGTAGTGACTTGTCACATCACTGGAAGTCCTCAAGAAAAGTCTTGTGGGGAATGTTATAGAAGAGTAGGGTTTGGATTAGACTCCCACAATCCTTCCAGTTCTAAGATCCAAATTATTTCTATGACTGAACATCATCTTATGAACACTCAACTCTTCCCCACATGGCATTGCCATTACTGATAGCCTATTGCAGAAGTAAAATCAGAATCTGTGAAGATAGACAGCATTGTATAGAACTGACATCTCCAGAAATAGATCCAGAACTGTTAGTAAATTTCTAAAGTGGCTGCTGTCACAATGATCTCTTCTTCCTCCTTTCCCATTTTAAATTGGGTTGGCAATAATTTCTACCACATAAAATCGAAGTATCTCCTGCTATGCCTCTTTTGAGGCAGCTCGTGGAGTGATGGATGAGGCACAGGGCCTGGAATCAGGAAGAACTGAGTTTAAACCCAATCTCAGGCTACCTGTGTGACCCTGAGCAAGTCATTTAATCTCTGCTCCAGTTTCCTCAACTATATAATAGGGATAATAATGGCTCCTACAGGATTATTGTGAGGCTCAGACATTGTCATTCAGTCATTTTTCAGTTGTGTCCAATTCTTTGTGACCCCATTTGGGGTTTTCTTTTCTTACTGGAGTGGTTTGGTATTTCCTTTTCCAACATATTTTACAGATGAGGAAACTGAGGCAGTGTTAAGTGACTTTTCCAGGGTCGCATAGCTAATAAGTGTCTGAGGCCGGATTTGAACTCATGAAGATGAGTCTTCCTGACTCCAGGCCTGGCCCTCTAACCATTGCACAACCTTGCTGCCCTCAACTCAAATGAGATACCTGTAAAAGAGTGATTAACATAGTGTCTGGCATATAGTAGGCACCATATAAATGCTCATTCCCTCTCGTCCATCCCGGGTGCATGAAAGAGCATTGGCTCAGGAATCTAAAGACCTGAGTTTAAATTCCAACTCTAATATTTACAATGTGGCCTTGAGTAACTCACTAAACCCCCTTCAGCCTCAGCTTCTTCATCTGTAAAAAAGAAGTCTGTAAAATGAGATGACCTCTGAATCCCTTCCTACTCTTGAACTTTGAAACTATTGTTAAACCTGTTGGAGCTGTTCTCTAGCTATTTAGGGACTTCTGTGAAAATCCCAATTGTCCAGCCTCCATTAATATCAAGGCTTCAAAAACAAAGAAAAATAATTCATCACATAACAAAAGGCACAGTGCCCTTTACATAGTACCTGATTTTAAAATGCCTCTTTAATGGACACCTGGATGAGGTTTGGAGGATCTGGAATTGAGACAAGTTGGAGGACTTGACGCTTAGGTCAAGAATAGTCAGTCACTGAAACTTGGGCGATTTGTGGTCGCGTTCCTTTCATTGGTTTCAAAAATGGGACAGTGTTGTGAGAGGGGTGGGGTTGGCATGGAATATTCAGTAATGCAGGTAAGCCTCCGTATTAGACAACTGGTATGTTCTTAGAAAACTACATACAGGGGGTAGCTGGGTAGCTCAGTGGATTGAGAGCCAGGCCTAGAGACAAGAAGTCCTAGGTTCAAATCTGGCCTCAGACAATTCCCAGCTGTGTGACCCTGGGCAAGTCACTTGACCCCCATTGCCTACCCTTATCACTCTTCTGCCTTGGAACCAATACACAGTATTGACTCCAAGACAGAAGGTAAGGGTTTAAAAAAAAGAAAAGAAAAGAAAGAAAACTACAACTAAAAGAAAGTTAACTCTGAATAATTATACAGACTTATCCTGGTCTCAGGGAATAGATAATAAAGCAAACATCTCCTCCTATCAGGGAGATAGGAGAGATGCACCACATCCAAAAATGGCTGTGATTTAAAAACCAAAGGTATAAATAAATAATAAAATGTTTTTGAAAACTACACAAATTAAATCGTATTTCAAATTCTTTTTTAAAAGGAAGTTTATATTAAAATTTCTGTCTTGGTTCTTTTTTGTAAAGCAAAAGGACCCTTGTGAAATGGAGATCATTATTCCTCACTTAATCTGGGTTTTTTTGTTTTGTTTTGTTTTGTTTAGGCAATGGGGGTCAAGTGACTTGCCCAGGGTCACACAGCTGGGAAATGTCTGAGGCCAGACTTGACACTTAATCTGTTTTATAAAGATTCAATGGCTTGGTGAAAAGTAGGAAACATATGAGATACCCAAGCTTAAGTCTCATCTCTGCCATAGCCATTTGGGTAGCCACAGACAAATGCCTACACCAGTCCATGTCCAAATCTCCTTCTTTGTAAAAAGGAGGGCATTGGATTAGATGATTCCTACAGTTGCTCCCAGCACTCAAATTCTGAGTCTACAATTTGGTATCTTTGTATAGTAGATTGGCTAAAGAGGGGCATATGTCTACAAGGTAAAAATTCTAAGTGTTCTTGTGGGAAGTAAATATGCAAGCATAAATGTCCACCATCTCCCGCTCACTGAAAAGTCTTTCCCTTGAAGTCTGTCACAGAAAGCTTTGCCAGTGTCATCCATGGCCTAAAGGTACAGCATCTAACAGACCGAGTTATTCAGAGAAGCAAAAGGATGATCCTGGACACTCTGGGGGTCGGTCTACTGGGGACCAACACAGAAGTCTTCCACAAAACTACACAATATAGTAAGGTAAGAAGCCAGTTGTATATATTATAGCTACAATTATATCTCTGATGATTGCTATAATTCAAATCAATATTATATATGGATTATGTCTATAAAATCAATGTTAATATAACATAATGGTATATTGTATTACACCATTGTATTAGACCATAATATAACAATGATATATCAATAGTATTATATATATAAATAGTATTATTATATATTATATATGTACTATATGTTATATATTAATAGTATTATTATATATTATATGTACATATGTGCTATATGTTATACATTAATAGTATTATATATTAATAGTATAATGTAATGTGATGTGATATGTTAACATAATATAACATGACATAGTATAGAAGAGGCAGGACATTGTTGCAGACAAGGTTTGGAGTCAGGAAAATCTATGGTCATGGCATATCTCTGATACATACTGTGGGACCACTGGCAAATCATTACCTCCTGGTGCCAAAGGAAATTTTCTACATTTCCCCCCAAAATCCTCCCATGTTTCTAAGTTACTTATTATCATGGGCACTATTATCCAACTAGTCATCCAGGCTTACAACCAAGCTGTCATGCTGGACTGCTCACTCATTTCTCAATCCAATCTGTTGCCAAGTTCTACAGACTCCACCTTTATAACATCTCTCCTACATGTGTCACTTCTCTCCCTGTCACTACCTTTACCCTGTGAAGTCTCTCATCATGCCATGCCAGAACTATTGAAACAGCCTTTTGATTGGCGTCCCAGCCTCAAGTCTCTCCCCACTCCAACCCATCCTCTAATCGACTCTCAAAATAATCTTCTCAGTGTAAGTCTTGCCATGTCACTCTCCTTATTCAACAAACTCCAGTAGCTCCCTATTACCTCTAGGATCAAGTACAAAATCCTCCATTTTAAATCCTGGACCCTTTCTATCTTTCTAGTCTTCTTAATTTGTTCCTCTCCATGTACTCTATGATCCAATGATGTTCCTTGAACAAGACACTCCATCTCCTGCTCTGGGTTGTTTTTGTTTTGTTTTGTTTTGTTTTTATTGGCTGTCCACTATCCCTGAATTGCTCTCCTCATCTCTGTCTCCTGGCTTCCCTGACTTCCTATCTGTACAGATACATATACATACCCACATTGGGAGTCCTGAAACTCTTAGTGCAGTTTTAAGTTTTAGTAGCTTAAATATATGCATATATTCTGGATCCATGATGAGTATGAAAGTTGGATTATGGTAGAGCAACATATACAATGTATTGAGTAAAAATAATAAATATATCTATGGCATGGCTACATATAGAGTGTATAGAGATTAAATATAATTAATTTGTATAATGATGACACATCTACAGCAGTTAACGAATATAATGTAATACAGGCACTTATTTGTCATTTAGGCAGAAATATGCCCAGCACATCTAAAATAATAAATATTGTATCATAGAAACACGTTCTTATAATATAGGCATTTGGGGGGGGGGGGAGGTAGAGTAGATCTGTGACTTCTTCTAGCTGTAAAGCACTCCCAGGAAGGGATCTCCCTCTACCAAAGCAAATTGGAATCTTCTCTGAACCTTAGGGCCTTAAGGAATTGCCTAAAAGGATATGCATATATGATGTAGATATAATATAGAATTACATATAATGTAATATATATAATTTTAACATATTATACATCATTATAGCTATGCATACTATATAATGCCAGGGTGACTCTGTTATATTTTTATAGGTGTATTGTCAATAATTATTAGGTACTATATCATTATAGCTATGCACGTCCATTCCAAATGCCTATATTATAGAAACATTTCTATGATACAATATTTATTGTTTTAGATGTGGTGGAAATATTTCTGCCTAAATGACAAATAAGTGACTGTATTACACTATATTCATTATTACTACTGTAGATGTGTCAACATTATACAAAGTAATTATTTTTAACCTCTATATACTATATATATGCTATTATATATGCATGCTATATGCTATAATTTTAACATATTATACATCATGCATAGTTATACATGATGTATAATATGTTTAAATTATACATATTACATAATATATAATTCTATATTCTATCTACATTATATACACATATCCTTTCAGGCAATTCTTTAAGACCCTAAGGCGACTTGCATAGCTATAATGTTATATCACCTAATATATTATTGACAATACACCTATTAAAAATATAAGAGTCACCATGGCACAGTGGATGGAGAGCTGGTCTCTGGGTCAAGAAGGGCTGGGATTAAGTCTCACCTCTTGCATAAAATAAATGTTTGACCCAGAGCAAGGTACCTTTCAGGGTTCCATACTACCCTATGATGCTAAATTGCAGAGCAGGTTCTCATCTCCAATAGCAGAAAAAGTTTCTCCCCAGGAGCTCTATTCACTGATAAAATCACAGGTCTAATTTAAAATACATGTACATACATATCTATATACACACACATACATGTTACGTATAATAAAGACATATGCACAATTTAGAGCTGAAAGTTTTTTTTTAAATGTGCAGATAAATCAAATCTCTCTGACCCTCAAAGCCCTTCTGCATCAGGCACTTGTATGAGAAGCTGGCAATCTCCTCTGATCCCCATGTGAAAGAGGAGCTGGACAATCCTCTGGACCAAAGAAGAAATTTATGGGATATGACTTACTCTTGTCATCAAAACTTGTCAAATTAATGGCCCCAATCATTAAAGAGGAAGGAGAAGCAAGCGAGAGAAAGCTCGTGACTTGATGTCCCAATCTGACTCTGCTCCTTTTGTTTCAGATTTTCAGCACTGATGTATCCAGCTGCGTCTGGGGACAGCCAGACCTCAGGCTCCCACCCGTATATGCAGCTTTCGTGAATGGAGTAGCTGTAAGGATCTTGATGAAGCTGTTTGAATCTCAAACATTCAGTGGAATCATTTGTCTCTCTGTTGTTCCTAAAGCTGACTCGTGCCTTTAAAACAAGCCCTTTTATAGATGCTTCATAGGTTAAAACTATCTATGAGCAGATGAAGTCAAGGACTTGGGAAAAGGAGACTTTCACTCAGTACAGGACATCCCTAAGACACCCCAACTATAAGCCTTGACTCTCCTCCCAGGAGAATCTTGTCTGTGGCAAAAGATGAAGATTCAATGCCAAAGGACCTTCATCTAGTGGGAAACATTAGCCAGGCACACACAAATTAGAGGAAAAATAAGATGAGCATACTTTGAGTGACAGTGATATTGTTAGAGGTTTTCAGAATGGGTATAGAACATCTTTGGCAAGGGTAATCAGAAAGAGACTTTCAAGGGTTTTAATAGGAGAAACTTAGGGGAGTGGGTAGGTTGAAGGAACAGGAGGAGAGTAAGAAGGTATCAAGAGGCAGCAACACAATCTGAAAATCTTGATACTGTTTCAGACACAAATTATACAAACATGAGCACATCTTTTAATTTCTCAAAATCTATCTTCTCATCTGTAAAATGGGAATAATAATACTTGTGTTCCCTAACTTTGGGACCAACAATTCAGGGTATGAAGAAAACACTTCAAACAGAACATTATATAAATATAATTTAGTATATTACAGTATTATACATATTATATGTAAATATGATTTATTACACCTTAACAGCTGGGGGTAAGGGACATAAACCGAGGGCTTCTAAAAGAACTATTCAGCTTCTGCCTGTTTTGCCATTGATTCTGAGCAGTCAGGACTGGTCATCAGCCTTGAAGGCCTTGAGAATGATGCTGGACTTCTCCCTCCTGTCCCTATCCTGGAGATTAAACTCACTGCCAGCCCTAGATTTTGGCATCTCTTCTTCCGGATAGATCTTCTTATTGCTCTCCTTTCTATCTTGCCTTGATATGTAGGAAGCAACCTTAACTCATAGCCCCTGGCAAGGATTGTTGGGACACATCTTGCCTCACCTCTCCCCCAGACCCTAGTTGAAGTGATTTCTCCATCATCTCATCTTATTCACTTCTATTTCCCAAAATTCTGCCCTTTCCTCTTCAGAAGGTCTTTCCTAAGAACTGACTCTCATGGTCATGACTGAATTCAGCAACCTAGCTATTAATTAGACGGTGGTGGGGGACCTTTCTGTCTTCTTTAATTTCCTCTAAGATAATAGTGAAAATATAGAGAACCTAGGCTAAAATCTCATCTCTGACAAAATTATCTTCTTCTCTGTTGTTCAGAATTCACTGAACCCAGATTAACTAGGTCTGGAGGAAACTGAATCTGTATATGTGTGTATTTTTTCCCCTATGCTACAAAGGTTCACTCAATGGATTTTGATGATACATGGCACCCAGCTACACATCCTTCAGGGCCGGTACTTCCTGTCCTCTTGGCTTTATCAGACGCCTTTCCTCGAAATCCCAGGTTCTCTGGACTTGACCTGCTGCTGGCTTTCAATGTTGGGATTGAAGTACAAGGCCGTTTAATGCATTTCTCCAAGCAGGCCAGTGACATACCAAAGAGGTATGGAGAAAATTTGTCCCAGAGTTAGGCTCCTTAGTAAAACAGTTGGTGCTTTTAGGGCTCCAGAGGGGAAGAGTCTAACTTGGGCAAGAGATCACAGCTCTCTAATACTAAAGACTAATTTTAACCACCAGGTGGCATTGCTAGCTACTAGCTGGCCTTATTTACCAAAAAAAAATCAGCTGTTAACAAATGCTGACACATAGTATGTTTATTGATGGACTCACCGGTTCACCTGATCATTGTAAATTCTACTCCACTGAGGGGGATTACTGGTGAAATGCCAGATTTTCTTTTGATTCTTCAAGAGTGCATAAAGCCCGGCTTCCCTTCTCTCTGAGTGGCTACATTAACCAAAGAGTGAGATTACTGACGATTTACTCACTCATAATAGCTCTGAGATTTCCTACCTACGAGAAAATTTACTTTCTTTCTGAATCTGCTATATTTCTCTAAGCCCTACTTGCATGACATGGGCATAATGGAATCAGCTCCTATTCTATACAAATGTGTAGATACTGTATATGGTGTTTTGTTCTTTTACATAGGAATCTATAAGAGAAATAGATATTCCATAATAGAAAATCAGTCATACAGCTGGAGACCTGTAGCTTCTCCTAAACCCAATATCCTCCCAATTTTCTATTCAGGAGTTGCAAGAAAGACACCATTTAGTTTATTTAGCCTCCTCATAATTATACCTCATGCATTCAAGGAAAGAAGTAAAGTGAATAAAACACAGTTTGCAACTGTCAACTTATAACATCTAGTGGGGCCAGTCCTTAGATAAAAGAATGCTGGATCTGAGTTTCAGCTCTTCCTCATGCTACAATGGATAATGTCAGGAGAACCCTGATGCAGAATGAAACTCCTACATCCAATGGTTTTCCATTTAATGTCCCATCCTCAGCAGAGACCTCCATCTAAGTTTTGCCAAGGCTAACTGTGGAGTGCTACAGGGATAGGCAAGGGCAGACCAGACTTAAAACCTGTCATCCTCATTCCCTCAGTGTTCCTCTAAATCTTTGACTTTACCTCTAATACTTCCTCATTGATTGTTCTGTCTGCCTCATTTCCTTCTGAGAAGTTCCCTGGGCTCTGGTTGCTAGAACTGATTCTGAAATCCCACGCCATATTCCCCCCAAAATTTTTATTTCACCATCTATTTCAACACCGAAGAGGAAAAAAAAAGTGTTGAACCGCCTTTCTAGGCCACTGCCTGCCCTGTGTTTTGATAATCCCCACAAGAGGCTTTAGCTATCAGTATAACATAAACCCTGCTAATGCACCACAACTAACTGACCTATTCTGTGTTCTCCTTTCTAGATTCCATCCACCAGCTCTTGTGGGCACTTTGGGAAGTGCTGCTGCAGCAGCCAAGTTTTTAGGGCTTGACCAGACAAAGTGCAGAGAGGCCATAGCTATTGCCGTTTCCTATGCAGGAGCACCCATGGCGAATGCTGCCACACAGACCAAACCCCTCCACGTTGGCAATGCAGCCAGGCATGGCTTAGAAGCTGCTTTCCTGGCTTTGCTGGGCCTTCAGGGGAACCAGGAGATCTTGGACACAGAGGCAGGGTTTGGAGCCTTCTATTCCACGTATGCCCCACAAGCCCTCCCAGCTTTGGAATCTTACACTTTGCTGTTGGACCAGCAAGGCATAGCCATGAAGCGCTTCCCTGCCCACTTAGGAACACACTGGGTTGCAGATGCAGCTGCTTCTGTGAAGAAGTACTTGCTCCCCACCGATAGGATCAAAAGAATTGTGCTCAGAATCCCTGATGTCAAATACGTGAATAGGCCTTTCCCAGTTTCGGAGCACGAAGCCCGGCACTCCTTCCAGTTCATTGCCTGTACCATGTTGCTTGATGGTGACATCTCAATCCAATCATTCCATGACAGCCAGATTGGCAGGCCTCACATAAGGGAACTACTCCATAAAGTAGAGCTGGAGTGCCCTCCTGACAATCACCCTAGCTTTGATACCCTCTACTGTGAGGTAAGTGTTACCCTGGAGAGTGGAAAATGCTTCACGGAGCGCTGCGATACTTTCTACGGTCACTGGAGGAAACCACTGCACCAAGAAGATTTAGAAGAAAAATTCCGAGTCAATTCTTCCACTGTGCTCTCCTCTGAGGCAGTAGAAGGTATTATAAAGACAGTGGCTAGGTTAGAAGACTTGGAGGATTGTTCTTTGCTAACCACATTTTTAAAGGGGCCTTGTCTCCCCAAGAAGATTTCAGAATGTACTCAGCATGTACTTTCCACCCGTAGCCACGCCTGAGACTTTCAAAGGTCGAAGGGTTTCAGTACTTTCAGGATTTATAGGATAATAGATTTAGAACAGCTGAAAGGCTGTTGGAGGCCATTAAGTATAACCCTCTCAAATTTCACAAATGAGGAAATTGAGGCACAAAGAGGTTTTGCCAAGGGTTACACAACTTGTCAGTGTCTGGGACAGGATTTGAACTTGGGTCTTTTTGACTGGTCTAGCACTCTTATCTACTATACCTCCTGGTTGCCATGATTAGGCCATTGCTTTCAAAGAGCAAGCACCTGAAACTTGGGTTTCCTATCAACCAACGAATTCAGTAAACAGTATTAAATCAGGCAAGAAAAGCCCGATTCAGATACAGGTCTCACTAGACATATATGGAAATGGAAAATTGTTCCTGTTCTATCAAAGTTAGTAGACATAATTCTTAAGGCAACATGAAAAACCTGTAAGGTAACACATTACTCAAGACAACAGGAGAAAGTTGCAAGACACTCATAAGATGCCAGGATCATAAATCATAAACGAAGGGACTTCAGAGCCCATTGAAGTCAAATTCCTAATTTTACACCTGAGGAAGGCTAAACATAACGCAGTCCAGGAGTACTTTGCCAGCAAATTTAGCTGCTTCAACAGTTACCAATGGACTTTCAAGAGCTCCATATCTAGGGGGAAATTTCAACACATTCATTTATTTATAAACCCTTGGGAAGAGTTCTACACCTTTCTCTACCAAGAGATTTCTTAATCAGTACCAAGCTCCTCCTCCCCAGAACGCTATGATGGCATAAATCCCAGGGAGAAAAAGTCAACTTTACTATTGAGCTTGTGCAAGGTACTAGTACATAAATATATTTCTAAATTAACTTATTTTTTAAAAACTTTGTTTGAAATAAGGGTCTTTATTTCTATGTTATTTTTAAAATATTTTAATGAGTTCATGAATAAACTTCTATTTGTTTGGTGAATAATAATAAAAGGATCCAGGTAGCCAGTTACAGAGTTGTACCTGCTTAATTTTTGTTCTCTTCTACTTCTACTGGTTTGACATTTGATTACTCTAAAGCAGTAATGGGCAAACTATGGCCTGTGGGCTAGATGCGGCCCCCTGAAATGTTCTATCTGGCCTCACAACATTATTCCTAATCTGATGAATACAATGAGTAGGATACAATACAATGAAAGTTCGAAAGAGTTGCCTTAGAAACAGACTGACAGATGAGTATTTCCTTTCCTTTGGCCTCCTCTTTAAAAAGTTTGCCCATCACTGCTCTAAAGAGTAGTGATTGGGCCGCTAGAAGACTTGAAGGATGGAGAGCTAGGCCTTGAGACAGCAGGTCTTGGGTTCAAATCCCATCTCAGATACATGCTAGCTGTGTGACCCTGGGCAAGTCACTTAACCCCAACTTTAACACTCTTCTGCCTTGGAACAGATTCTTATTATCTGTTCTAAGAAAGAAGATAAGGATTTAAAAAAAAAGAGTACTCATAGTTTTAGACTGATTTTGTCCAAAAAAAAGTTTTTATAAAATACCCTTTGCAGATACTCTAAGCATATTTTCACCATCAATATTTAAATATCCTCTTTGCATGTTTATTTATACTTGATTTATATTTCATTTTTCTCAGATTATACGCTCTTCAAGAACAGAAATTTTGTATCATATTACATGTTATTTATGTCTTCTTCCTATTGCCTCCATCACCCAAACCTCAGATCCAACCCCTGAAATATTTAGTAGGTGCTATTAATTGTAACTATCTACAACTTCTCAAAACTCATTCTAAACAAGAAATGAAAACAGTCACATTCCTACCCAGAAAAAGAAGAAAGGAAGCGAGGCAATAAAATATACTGTAATTGATTAGCCAGAATACTTTGAGCTAACAAGTGAGGGAATGGGAGGGATTAGAACAGCAAAAAATAACAGGAATTGAGTGAACCCCACCATCTCAATCTTGTGACTCGATTCTGGAGCTAGCTCAGTTCCCTTTCTGTTCAGTTATGGGTCTAGTCCAATTTCTGTCTCATGAGAAAATTTTCTTCAGTTGTGGGAATTGGGAGAAAACCTTATTACACTGTCTGAACCTAGACCTTTGTGGCTGGAAATTGGGCCACTTCTACTTGCTGCTTATAGACCCTTAATTAAGGAACTAGGTTATGCTCACCAGACACCCAGTCAGATCTGAAAATTGTTGAAAGGAATTTTCTGTTATACGTCCCAAGCAGCCCAATATGTCCTGTCCAAAAACTGGCCCGGTACTGGTCAAACAATCATTCTTTCCATATTCCTTTGAATACAGACATGAAGGGAGTAAGACATCTCTTTTTCTGACTTCAGAGAATTGTACCCATTTGTTCTCCCACTCCCAACTTGAAAAGTCCCTGATGTTTCCTCCAATTAGCAATCAGATTACCTATTTTTATACCCTGGTTAATTGTTTTCTTATAATTAATTGGTCTTATTTGATTTATTGTTTTTAATACATCAAAATCTGTCTCCCCCTGTATTCTGGGTCCAGTGCCAAAACTGAAGAGGACTTGAAATCAATTTGTTATGCAATTGGTATGCATTACTCAATAAATCAATATGTTTTGAAGCTTGGTTTCATCTTCCACCCACCACACAAAATTGCCAGAGTTATTCTGCAAACACAATATGTCTTGCACATTTAGCAGCACAGGTAAACAGAACCACATGAAAACAGTGACAGCCATGCTCAGCCCTCAACTATAGCCAAAAATAATAATAACACAAGTTTAAGGGGAACATTGCCAGCAACTTAGGAGTTCCATACCTTCAACTATGAGTATGGACTGGAATAACATGTAGAAGTGCATGAGCATTTCAGTGGTGTTTGTGTTTGTTTATACTAGCCACTGTATTCTTGGAGATATAGAAGCCCTGGTAGCAGTCAGTCAACACTTCGCAAGTATTGTGATTCTGGAAATTTGGGGGTCTTGATATTGAGATCCATAATGGATCTCAATATCAAGACCCCCAAATTTTAAATATACCCTTTTATATCAATTTTATTTGTAACAGTATTAATTAAGTTCTTATTGTATGTCAGGCACTGTACTAAGCAATTTGGATACAAAGAAAGACAAAAACATAGCTCTCAAAGACTTCCTTTAAAAAAATAACCCTTACTGTCTATCTTAGAAACAATAACTGCATATTGGTTCTAAGGCAGAAGAGTGGAAAGGGCTAGGCAACGGGGGTTAAGTGACTTGTCCAGGATCACAAACCTAGACTTTCCATTTTAATATGAGACAATATGCAAATTACTAAGTATATCTAAGATAAGCATAGCGTAAATGTAAGCATTCTTAGAGGGGAAGACCCCTACCAATAGAGAAGACCTGGAACAGTCTTTTGAAGGAGAGATTTGAGTTGAATCTTGAAAAAAGCCAAGAAAATTAGAAGGTGCAAGGGACAAGGGAAAGTACACTAGACATGGGTGTCAGCTAGTGAAAAGGTACAGTCAGGAGATGGAATGTTCTTGTTCAAAGAATAGCACATAAAGTAGAGAGTAAGCTATTCCATCAAGTGTGATTCATTATGATTTGTGACTTAAAAAGACCTAAAAAGCAAGTCTGTGAGAATAGAAAACATCCTTGACTAAAACACCTGACTGAGATTCTCATGGTGTGGGATAAATGGGCCATTGTCCTGAGGGTCATGAAGTTCAGTCTGAGCTAGGTATCAGTGGATTTTTTGTACCAAACAATCCAACAATCTTTCCTCTCTGAGCTTTGCAGTAGGACATAGACCCTTCAATTTTATAAAATCAGAATACACTATGATTGAAATCTGAAGCATATTAAAAAGACAGACCGGCATATTTGGTGTTGACAGTTGACAAATAAGTTAACAGATCATTTGGAGTTTTTCCCTTTTGGATGGGTCATTATGGACCATGACAGAGTGCCCAGCCCCATCCATGAAGTCAAACAGACTTGATGTTAAGGTCTTGCTACTTCAGAGATGCATAAAAATAGGAAAGAGGTCAGAAGGTGTTGTCAAGGATACAATTCTTAATTCCCTTATGACACACAAGCAGAATTACCCAACCCTTCAATTTCCTTTGTGCCATGACATCAGACTCCTTGTTGAACACACAGATCTCCAAGGACATAGACAATACACAATTTCCTACTGTAAAGACTTGATTTACTAGGGCAGCTGCAGTCAGCCACAATCTATCCCAAACTGAATGTCAATAAAGGCAGAGTGAGAAATACTAATCGTATACTGAGAACTCAAGAAACAGTGGATGCATTTAAGAGTTAAGGAGACTCTGAACTGAAGATTATATATAAATCTTGTTTGGATCCATCTTGAGACCCTATAGGTAGCTCTTAAGACATCTGCCTGGGGCAGGGTGAATACAGGCATATCTCAGAGTGTTATTATTAAAAATGATGAAGGCCGAGATTAAAAGGGAGAATAGTATTTTAATAAAAGCCATGCTGATAGAGATAAATCGACCACATGCCTGTAAGAAACCTATTCCAACATCGCCTCAGCCATTTTACCTTTCGTATCTTCGTGCCCAGGTAACTAAAGAGGAAGTTCAAAAACCACTTCCCAATATTTAAAGCCATCCCTCACCTTGAAGACGTCATCTAAAACAGGAAACTTGTTGGACCACGGGAAATACAGTTCCAAGGTCCCCCTCATGTCCATAGGAAGTTTGTCAAACACTACATATATTGATGCTCAATCCTTCCAAATAGAACCCCAGTACTTTTAAATAACACAAGAGATATTACAGGTTCAGTTCCAGACCACAGCAATAAAGCGAGTCACACTAATTTTAGGGTTTCTCAATGCATATAAAAGTTATGTTTATCCTACACTGTAGTCTATTGAGTGTGCAATAGTATAATGTCAAAAAAAAAAACAATGTAACAAAAAAAAACACTTTTTTGCTAGAAAAAAAGCTAGCCATCAAAGAGCCTTCAGTGAGTTGTGATCTTTTTGCTGGTAGAGGGCCTTGCCTCAGTATTGATGGCTACTGATTGATTAGGGTGGTGGTTAATGAAAGCTACTTGAGGCAGCTTTCTTAAAAGAAGGCAACAGTAAGATCTGCTTCATCATTTGATTCTTACTTTTATGAACTATGTCTCTGTAGCATACAATACACTGGATTGGTGGCTATTATTTTGCCTTATAGAGAATATAGTTTGTTTTTGTAGCACAAGCGAAAAAAAATTTTCATTGATGAAAAAGATATAATTTACAAGAAAAAGATTGGCACTAATGCATTGCTGGTGGAGTTGTGAATTGATCGAACTATTCTGGAAGGCAATTTGGAATTATACCCAAAGGGCTTTAAAAGAATGCATGTCCTTTGATCCAGCAATACCACTACTGGGTTTGCATCCCAAAGAGTTTTTTTTTTAATGGGAAAGGTTCTGTTTTTACAAAAATATTTATAGCTCTGCTTTTTGTGGTGGCAAAAAATTGGAAAATGAGGGGATGTCCTTCAATTGGGGAATAGACGAACAAATTGTGGTATATGATAGTGATAGAATACTATTGTGCTTTAAGGAATGATGAACTGCTTGATTTCTATAAGAACTAGAAAGACCTCCATGAACTGCTGCAAAGTGAAATAAGCAGAATCGGGAGGACATTGTACACAGTGACAGCAATATTGTACAATGATCAGCTGCAAAATCTTGGCTACTCTCCGCAATCCAATGACCTGGAACAATACTGAAAAAATTATGATGGGGAATGCTATCTACCTCCAGAGAAAGAACTGTTGGAATCATCTTTCACATCAGTGTATTTATGGTTTTATTTTGGGGTTTGGGTTATGTATGAGTGCTCTCTTACAACAATGACCAATATGGAAGTGTGTTTTGTATGACAATAAATATTAAATTTTAAAAAAAGATTATACATGGGGGGCAGCTGGGTAGCTCAGTGGATTGAGAGTCAAGCCTAGAGACGGGAGGTCCTAGGTTCAAATCTGGCCTCAGACACTTCCTAGCTGTGTGACCCTGGGCAAGTCACTTGACCCCCATTGCCTACCCTTACCACTCTTCTGCCTTGGAGCCAATACACAGTATTGACTCCAAGACGGAAGGTAAGGGTTTAAAAAAAAAAAAAAAGATTATACATGACTCGATGGGGATATGACTGGGGATGTAGACTCTTAATGATCACTCTAATGCAAATATTAATAATATGGAAATGGGTTTTGAACAAGGATACATGTAAAAGCCAGAGAAATTGCTCATTGGCTGCAGAAGTGGAGAGGGAGGAGGGAAGGGAAAGAACATGAATCATGTAACCCATGGGGAAATATTATAAATTAATGAATTAAAAATTTTAAATATCATGGTGAGCAGGAGAGATGCTATAGAATTAGAGAAAGGCAAATGTCCCACTTAAAAAAAAAAGGTTGAGATTAGCACTTACATAACATAGGCAACTCAGCTTTCCTGACATAACTGTAAAATATATTATTAAACGGATACTTAGTGACATTCTAAAAGAGAAAACAATGATTACAGTGGGTTATGCCAGAATGATCTCATTTCCTTTTTTCTACCAGGGTTGCTCCACTGAGAAAATAGAGAAATGCTATAGACACAAGTTACTAAGATGTTCCCAAAGTCCCATACCATCTTTTCTTTTCTGACTCATCTACTTAAAAAAGATTCCACTGGCTTGCTCAGCCTTCATGGTGAAATTGTTTCTTTTACTTATGTCCTATGCAAATCTTGGGGCCTATAGCTCTAGAATTCCTAAGCACCACTGAGCTTGAAGCCTGATGCTCCTCAGTGACTCACCACAACCCCCTCAACTCAAACAAAAGGTTCCTCTCTGTCTGAGCAACTGTTTGTGATCCTCCTCCAGTCCTACTCTTTAGCTAAGCTGAACTGACAAACTTTAGGGACAGCTGGCACTAGAAACCTTTCCTTATCCTCAGCTATGGCTTCAATAACTTCTCAAGTTGCTGAATCAACATATTTTAATTTATTTTCTTTTGTTTTACCATCTAATCTAAGGCAGAATTTAATAAATACCTTCTATGTGCATAACATAATAGTGGGCTCTGGCAACTGTTTTAACAAAGACATTGAAAAAAATGACCCTGCTTGGCAGGAATTTATATTCTGCAGAAGGCATCTAACATATGCATGATAATTCTAGGGTGGAGAAGGGACTAATAACTAGGGAAACCAGGAAAGGCCTCCAAATAGAAGGTGGTACATGAATTGAGTCTTAAAAATATCTAAAGTAGGGGGCAGCTGGGTAGCTCAGTGGAGTGAGAGTCAGGCCTAGAGACAGGAGGTCCTAGGCCTCAACCACTTCCCAGCTGTGTGACCCTGGGCAAGTCACTTGACCCCCATTGCCCACCCTTACCAATCTTCCACCTGTGAGACAATACACTGAAGTACAAGGGTTTAAAAAAAATTAAAAAAAAATATCTAAGGAATCAAAGAGGAGAGATAAAAAGGAAATTCATTCCAGAGATCAGAGGACAGCACAAAGGCAGGAAATGAAGCATGAACTTCAGAAAAGAGCAAGTAGGACAGTTCAGGTGAGACAAAGAATGAATGGAAAGGGAGTGATGGTAAATAAGACTGAAAAGGTAGATGGTATAGTCAGACTGTGAAGAGCTCTAAATGTACTGATGAGGAGTAGGGGGAAGAGAAGGCCACTAAAGCTTCCTTGAACAGGAGACAAACATGGTCATTCTTGTAATTTAGAAAGAGTAATTGCAGTAGCAATTAAGATAAATCAGAAAACAGAGAGTAGAAGGCTAGAGTTCAAATAGAAGGTTGCTGCAATTGTCTAGGGCTAGGCAAAAAAGTGATAAAGGCCTGAAATGGGATAGTGGGTGGCCACATTAGTTGAGAAGGGGATGAACATGAGAATAATTTAAGAGGTAGAGTAGAGAATGTAGAATTCTCTTGAAATTTTTGGAGAAGCATATCCATCATTCGGGGGTCCAATGACTATGGGTCAAACTGAAAGTCAAAAGATTTATTAGGTGCTAAGGAAAATTAATGTCTTGCTGATGGTTTCTTCGGGTTTCTAGTGTACAAATCTGTTCTTTAAAATCTTTCAAGGGAGAATAAAGGTGGCTCAGTGTTTTGAGAATCAGGTGCAGAAATAGGAGGTCCTGAGTTCAAATGTGACCTCAGATATTTAGTTGTATAACCCTGGGCAAGTCACTTAACCCCCATCACCTAGCCCTTACTACTCTTCTGCCGTGGAACCAATAGGAAGTATTGATTCTAAGATGGAAGGTAAGGGTTTAAAAAATAAATAAATAAAATAAAACCTTGAAAGCCCATTTACACTATACAACCAATCGAGAGTATTCTGCAGCCACTCAGTTGCGAAGTTGAGCAAATAAAGTTGAGTAAGTAAAGCATTTCACAGGAGAGAGAGGCATAGAAAAGAAAGAGATCAAGGGAGAAAAGAAGAGTAATGAGAAAGCAACTGGCAGATTTATTATCAAAATAAGAAAGCATTTTCTACTCAAGGGCCGAGGACAAAGAGGAATAGATCAAGTACTTTTACAATTGAGAAATAAATCTTTTTTAGACCAAACTGTGGGCCCTCTTATCCAAACACAAGATATTGTTACAACAGCAGATGAGATAATCTAGTTTATCATGCCTTTACATAGGATTTGGGGACTTTCTAACATTGGGCCATCAGGTGGTTGGGGGATTTCTTTAGTTAGTCCATCAAGTTTTTGCAAAATGTAGTGGTTCCTAATCGCACACATGCGAGCACATACACATACAATCTTGCTCTCTCTTTCTCCCAGAACACCTTGTAAATTATTAGACAGGAAGTATGAGGGAAAAGGAAGTGAACTAGGGTAACTTGAAAGATGAGGGTGTACTCTCCAGAAATAGGGAAAGAGCACATTTAGGGAGTGGAGATGGAGGCAGAATTTTAAATCCCCAGTATGTCATACAGTTTGAAATGTCCAACAGGGAGTGTTAGCACAAAGGAAAGACTCTGAATGGATACATAGGTCTAGAGTCCTGCCTCAAGATTATAATTGAATTCAAGGGAGTTGAAGACATCACCAAGAGTGAGGGTATAGAAAAAGAAGAGCATCCAGGACCAATTCTTGAGGGATAGACATAGTTAATGAACAATATCGCAATAAAGGAGCCTGAAGAGGTGTCGGGTATGAGTGATATCAGGGAAACCCAAGGAGGAAAGGATGTACAGGAGGAATAGATGATCAATGATGTCAAATGCTACAAAGAGATCAAGACAAATGAGAACTGAGAACAGTCACCAGATTTAATGATTAAGAAATCACTAAGAGAAATTAGGATATGTTGGAAGGATAAAAGGGTTGAAGTAATTTTTTTAAGGTTAGCAAAGACCTGAGTATAGGAAGGATCATAGATATGGAATTTGAAGAGCTGGAATAGCCATCTAGATCAATTCCTTCATTTTATAAATGAGGAAACTGAAGTTCATGGAGGTTGTGACTTGCTCCCATAGGTCATATAGATAGTAAGTGACAGAGGTAGGGTTTGAACCTAGGGTTGACTCCAGAAATACTATTGATTCTCCCATACCAAGCTACCACTTTTATATTCATAGGCAACAGAGAAATATTTACCTCTGATGAACTTATCTCCTATTTATATTATTGTTCTTTATAATATCATTATCATTGATCATTTTATGATTGGGAGTGTTGAAGCACAGGAATCTCTGAAGAACGGTAGTTGAGGATTATCCAGTAGACAGAAGAAGGGCACATGATGGGAGTGAACAGGATGTAACACATTAAAAACATGGAATTATACAGATGAAATATTATGAAGGATATCATCAAAGAAATATGTAATTTTTTAAAAAGAGAAGGCATTCTTATGGCAAAAGTGAAGGATAACCAATGAACAGACATCTTTATGCAGTTGGTCCATTGGCATTTTCAGGATGTCAAGAGAAAAGGCAGACAGCCACCAGAAACAAATGGAAAAACATGGTTGAAGGTCACATAGGCCAAGGAGTCAAGACAGAGTTGAAATATGCATCTTTGGAAGAAGTACCCAAATCAATTAGATCACAGATCTATTCTGGTATTGGGGTGTACAGTGTCTTAAAGTTTACAAAGCTCTTTTCTCATGACTCAGTAAAGTAGTCAGTATATTATTATTACCATTTTAGAAGTGAGTAACTTGAAGCTCAAGAGCACATTTAGTATCTTAGTGAAAACTCATACCTAGGTTTTATCTCACTTGGTGACTTCATCAGCTCCAAGAAATCAATTATTATCTCTGTGTAGATGATTGCAAGATTTATGTACCTAGTCATGGTCTTACTTCTAAAATACAGTTTTCTATAGCACCAATTGCCTTTTGAATATCTCAGACTGGTTGCCCAAACTCATTATCTTTGCCCTCAGACTCTCACCTCTTCCCAACTGCACTTATTGTTGAAAAACCTTCATCTTCCCATTTACCAACACCTAAGATGTGTAATATAGGATCATTAACATTGCCATGTTTGCTTAGGGCAACCTGTCAGTTGCCCTGGATGGAATGTTGACTGTGGCATGAGCCACAGGGCAAGTACCAACTGCCAGTTGGGCCAAGGGTATATAAAGCCCTGGAGACCCAGGGCTGGGTTCTGTACTTTCCTGACTTCTCCCCTCACCTCTTGTTACCTCATACCCCTGAGGCCCTGGGTGGTGGGAGCAGTAATGTGGTTACTTGTTAGGCCCAGAATAGGGTTAAACCAATTCTGCAGAACAATTTATCAATACTATCAGCACTACTGGAAAACCTTTAGTCAAAGATCAACTTTATTTATTATCCAGAGACCACATCAATCTGACCCAGGGCTAGATGCCCTGGGTCAGCAGAAGAGCATCCAGACAAGACCTATTAGCAACTTGAGTCAGATAAATCCTTCACCCTTAGTTCTCAGTACTTCCTAACCCTCTTTCCACTACCTTATTCCCTATACTCCTGTTATCAATAAACCCCATAGCCTTAACCTGAGAACTTTGTGGTTATTGCTACCATCTAAGGCCAAGCAGGGACAGCCAACAGGAAAGGTTCTGATCACTTTCAGCAGGTATAAACTCCATTGCTGAAAGACAGGAAGTCCAATATTCACTTCCTGTCAACCTACGATACACCAATAGGAGGCTACTTCCTCAGCAGGAAAGGGGCTGGAAATCTGACATCTTAAAGGAGCCTGGTGTCTAGCACTGAGAGTTGTACTTGACACTGTTAACCTGGTTTGGATCCTTAATACATTTATAATCAGTTTTAAGCTCAGCCTGGGTAGAGCTCTTACCATCCTTTTAAAATTAGCACCTTCCTCCTTCTAGTGTTATTACTAGCTTAAGGCCCTTTGACCCACTCATTACAGATGTTAGTGTCATCCCCAATTCTTCAATGATATATACACTAACCAACCAATATGGTGTCAGATTTTGTCCTTTCAACTTTCACATCTTTTAAATGCTACTACAATAGTTCTCTGGTTGATTGCCTCAAGTCTCCTTTGACTCCAATCTATCTTTCATTCAGTTGACAAAATGATTTTCCTGAAGCACACATCTTCTATATTACCCTACTTCTATATTACCCTACTATTCTATAAACTCCAAGGCCCCCTATAGCCTCAGGGATCAATTATAAAGTTCTCTACTTGGACATTTTAAGTCTTCCATAACCTACCCCTCTTCCTACCTTTCAAGATTCAGCTACCTTTGTACTGGCTATTGCCGATGCCTGGCATACTCTCCTTCCTACCTACTGCCTCTTAGCTTCCTTTGCTTTCATTAAGACTCAGCTCAAGTCCTGCCATCTAGAGGAGGCCTTCTCTGGTCCTCCCAGAGATCAGTTTCCTTCTAGTCTGTATATATCTCATATAAACAGCTATATACGTGCTGTCTCCCCCTTAAAATGTGAGCTTCTTGAGGGCAAAGAATGAGTTTTTTACTTTTCTTTGTATCTTTATGAACTTAGCACAGTACATGGTACTTAGTAGATTCCTAATCAATGCTAGTTGACTGACTATATCCCCTTGAATCTCAATTTCACCTAACATTGTGCCTTTGTGGAACTAAGGAACAGGATCTTACCATGACTGTTATATGCCTATAATAAGGGAAACTAATAGCTTTAATAGTTTTAATAAGGATTATTGACTCTTGCTATTACTTAAGACATTTTTAATGGAAATGTGAGGCTACAAAGCACTTTTTAAAATGTATTTCATTTTTATAGCAATCTATATGGAAAAACTATTTAAGAATGCTGCTCATCTCTTGACAGAGAGGTGTCAGACAAATATAAACAATAAGATACTCATTTTTGATGTGGCCAATGTGGAAATTTATTTTTCTTGATTATGCTTATATGGTGCAAATATTTTATATTAATTTGTGAGGAGAAAAGGAGAAAACAAATAAATGCTTGATATTTTTTAAGTAAAATTTTTAAGCAAGAAAAATTATTTTTTTCAATTCTGGCCTCAGACACTTCCTAGCAGTGTGACCCTGAGCAAGTCATTTAACCCTCATTGCCTAGCATTTACCACTCTTCTGCCTTAGAACCAATACATAGTATTGATTCTAAGGTGGAAGGTAAGGGTTAAAAAAATATTTTTAAAGTCAATGTAAAATAATTGAACAAATAGAGTATCTACTTTGCACAAGAACCTAATCATTAATAATACTATCTTCCTTGAAATTCTTCCACGTATCTTCTGATACCTCTCTTCAATCTCACATGATCTTCCATTCACTTCTGTTTATGTTTCCCGATGGAATGTAAGTTTCTAAAAGACAGAGACTGTTTAATTGGGTCTTTGAGTCTTCAGTATCCAGCACAGAGTAGGTGCTTAATAAATGCTGAATGGATGCAATTGGAAAATTCTGATCTATTCATATGTATGCTGCTGAAATTATATTCCTCCCTGCCCAAATGAATGTTCCTGTTAGTAATAAACAAGAACTGACTGAGTAGATCTAAGGAGGTAACCTAAATACTTTACAAACCTGAAAGTGCTATTCATGTACTATTTATTATAAAGTAACCTTTAAATATCTTAGGACAATAAAGCCCAATGAGTATATTCAGTTACAGAAAGCAAAGGCTTTGTAATGATAATGTCCCTGAAGATCTGTATTACCTCTGGAAAAGTAGGAAAGAGATGCTTAGTACCTTGGGCACAAATGCAGAAAACTGGCAGAAAAATGTTATTTTAAACAGCTAATAAGTTATTTCAAATGCAGAACAGAAAAATCAATTACCAAATGTTCTCTTTGTCATTTTCAAGTCCAATCCTATCCCCATGAGTAGCTAAGTGGCTCAGTAGATAGAGAACCAGGCCTGGAGACAGGAGGTTCTAAGTTCAAATATGGCCTCAGACACTGCCTATCTATATGACCCTGGGCAAGTCACTTAACCCCCATTGCCTAGCCTTGGAACTGATACTTTGTATTGATTCTAAGACAGAAGTTAAGAATTTTTTAAAAATTATACAACACATTTTCCAAAGCCAAAGCCACCTACCCCAGTAACAATTGGCACCTATGAAAGAGCCAACCTGGCAGTTCAGGGAAAAGGCTTTGGAACATTCTGCTCTCCATCTGCTTGAAAGGTAGAATTAATATGGTGCCTTCTTTTTGTCAAAATACACCAAACAGACTAAGAATGATAATTTGCTTGTCTTTTACACTGCATTTCTCAATGAAGTAATAAGCGTTGCTTAATAATATTTGGGTAAAAATAATGTTTAAGCTGTTTTAATAAACGTGATGCAGAATCCACTTGGCTACAATCGAATCTTTTATTGGAGTGATCCAGGGCATCCAAGTGTCCTATTAAAACCATTGCTCTTACACTAAATTGATGCTGAACAAGAGTCAGAATAGCAAATCAAGCCAGCTTTAAGACTTCGCCCACCATTGTTCCAATTCCATCAAAAATCTCATGCAGAGGAGCCTTGCACATGAAAGCACAAGTAGTAACGATTTTGTTGGTAGAATCCACGTGGGATTCACCCACATCCTTACAAACATGCTTGCATCCAAGTTCTTGTATAGCAGTGGCTGTTTCAGCATCAGGAAACCTACGGAAAGAAAGAGAGATGTGATGGAGAGAGAAAGCACACAATTTGCATGGCAGTGGGGAAGGTCTGGTTGGATCCCACTCGTATCCATTCATGAGCTGCAGCATTTAACAACAAAGCCAGAGGGCAGCTCGGTAGCTCAGTGGATTGAGAGTCAGGCCTAAGACGGGAGGTCCTAGGTTCAAATCTGGCCTCAGACACTTCCCAGCTGTGTGACCCTGGGCAAGTCACTTGACCCCCATTGCCCACCCTTACCACTCTTCCACCTAGGAGCCAATACACAGAAGTTAAGGGTTTTTAAAAAAAAAAAAAAAAAAAAAGAGCAAAGCCAGGGGCAGCTTGTCAGCACAGTATATAAAAAGCCAGGCCCGCTGATGGGAGGCCCTGGGTTTAAATTTAACCTCAGATACTTCCTAGCTGTGTGACTCAGGCAAGTCAATTAAGCCCCATTGCCTAGCCTTTACCACTCTTTTAACTTGGAATTCTAAGGCAGAAGTTGGGCAAACAAAAACAGAAACAAAAAAGATCAAAGCCAGCTGGAACCTCTCTGAAGACAACACTCATTCCTCCATTGAAAAGATAAAATGTTTCAATTTGATGCTGAAAACTAAGCATCAACTAAGATGACAGTAAGTTAACTATGTGAAATCCAATAGCAAATCATTATGGAAAGTGTTATTTCGTTCACGTAACTTGACAACACAATATAACCAAACAGAATGAAAACATTTCTCTTGTAGTACATCGTCACTGAGGAGGGGAGAGGGGAGGGAGGGAGACCCTGTAATGGGGATAATTTGAGGAAAGGTGTGTGGTACAAGGGAATTTTGAAAGGAGGTTATCAGGGATTTGTTAAGATGGTAAATCTAGATTACAGTTAGGCTGGAATAAGGAGATTCAGGATATAATAGGGCTGAAGTCAGGAGTATAACACTGAAGGAATAAGATCTTCAGGGAAAGGGAGAATTAATCTAACAGGCAAAGACAGCAGGGCTTATAGACCAGGACTCAGACTTAAACACAGGCTGAGGGAAATAGACTAAACTGAAATTAACAATCAGGCTTTAGTTAATTTCACAGGAAGGGACTTGTTTTGAAGTTACACCTTCCTCCAAGATGGATACCCCGGCTTCCCTTCAAGCCCAGAGTATGTTAGTTCTTTCCCTCTTCTTCCCTCTCTTAATAACTAACTGACAAATTATACTAATAGGTCTGTTAAAACACAAAAGGGTTTATTATCTTTAAAGGTTGATGTGTCAGGAAAGTGGATCGAGGAAGCCCTAACAGTTGACTCAGGAACCTCAGGTGGGGGGAGGGAGGCAGAGATGGAGTCTGAGTAAGGACCTGCCTTTAACTCAAGCTTACAAAGTGCTCTTGATATCTAAAGGGAATAAATGATGACTGACTAGTTTCTTTATATCTAATATTGTCAATTATAGTTAACCCTTCACGAATTTGAACTCCTCTCTAATTACTCTCCTTATTAACTCCACAGACACATAAGGGAAGGGAAAGAAGGTAGGAAATAATATTGGGAAGGAAGATATAAAGGGTTTATCCAAAATAACAATTTCTTAAATAAATATTTCAAAGCCAGGCTAAATTTAAAGTCTACAGATAGGTAAGGAGGCAGCTCAGCTGGTCAGACAACCTCCCTCCACAGGAGACCCAAACCAACTGACTCTCTCCCTCAAGATTCCAAACCCCTAAGTGCTTTCAGAACTCAGCCAAAGCTAGAAAAAACTATATGACCCCCTCTCTCTATACTACACCAGGAACAATATATCTCTGATATCATTCAAGGCTATTAACCTTGCCACTTCAAAACAATTTAATTCAACGGAATAAGCATTTATTAGTGTCTTCTCTGTCCCAGGCACTGTGCTACCTACGGGTAAAAGACAGAGCATGTCTTTTACCCTTGCCCTCAAGAAGTTTGGGTCCTACTGGTAGGACACAAAGAAAACACTACTAAGTAAAGTCAACCTAGATACAATATAACTACAAAGTAATTTTTTGGAGAAACTAAAAACTGGAAAAATCAGTCAAGGGTTTTTTCTAGCATCCAACACTTAAACTGAGTCTTGAGAGAAGCTAGTGGTTCCAAGAGGGAGCAGTGAGAAGAGAGGGCAGTCCAGGGACATGGGACAGCCTATGCAAAAGCAGAGAGGTAGGAGATGGGATTGCACAAGTGCTGAATATTAAGTACACCAGTGTGGCTGAAGCATAGAGTATATGAGGGAGGATGAATGTGTAAGCACTCCGAAAAGACAGGCAGCCAGATTTGAAGGGCTTTAAATGCCAAGCTGAAAGGTCTGTATTTTATGGTAGAGGTAACAAGAAGCCAGGGAAACTTCTCGAGCATGGGAGGCACCTGGTCAAATTCTTCCATGCTTACATGATTCATTTTCTCTCCCTCCCCTTGTCCCTCCCCATTCCTGGAGCTGACAAGCAATTCCACTGGGTTATATATGTGTTATCACTTGATACCTATTTCCATATTAAGGAATATTAATTTGGCAGCTGTATGGAAGATGGATTAGACAAGGAAAAGGCTAGACCCAGGAAGATGAATTAGGGGGGCTAATGCAAGAGTCCAAGGAAAAGATGATGAGGGCCTGAACCTAGGGGCAGGCTGTATGAGTCAATAGGAGTGGAAATATGAAAGGTACTGTAAAGAGAAAATGGCTCCAACTTGACAACCAATTTAATGTGGTGTATAAGAGAGAATAATCAATGATGACTCAAAGTGCCTTGAAGAATGGTGGTACCTCAGGCAGACAGGGAGAAGTTAATAGGAGGGATGGACTAAATAGAAAAAGACAAGTTGTGTTTTCAATATGTTGAGTCTGAGATACCTGACTACATGAGACATTACACTAAGCAGCAGAGGTACAATGACAAAAGCAAAATAGTTCCTGCCCTCGAGAAGCTTACATTCGCATGGGTTGCTACCACATGTAATATAGACAAGTACAGGAAAAGTAATTTCCAGAAGTTGAAGACACTAACAACTCAGGAAAGTAAGGAAGGCCTCCTGTAGGAAGAGGTACATGAATTGCATCTCATTCCACATTTTCACAGCCACCTGAGGCAGTGCTGTTATGGAAAACACTTTGGCATTATAACAAAAAGGTCCCCTTTATACTCACTGGAGAAAGAGAAATAAGAAAGGACAAAACATGGTCAGCTCACCCACAAGTAAACTTTTGTTCGTTTTTCTTACCTTCCATCCACATTTTTATCATGGCCGACTGTGACTTCACAACCAGGGAAGACTTTGGCTGCCAGCACAGGAGATATACAGCACAACCCAATAGGCTTCTTAGCACTATGGAAGGCCTGCAGAGTAGCCTTGACAATATTATTGACAGTGCAATCCTTTCCATCCACAGCCCAGGAGCAGAGGTTCTTGGCTACACCAAATCCACCTTTGGGTATAATGAGAAGTACCAGGATCATTTAAAGCAATTAAGAACAAGCAACTAGGGAATATTTTGCAGTACTAAGCATGTGGAATTGAGAAGTCAGTTTGTCACATTAGCTGTAGAAAATTTAAATTGATATAACAGAATTAACTTTGGTTAAAAAAAAATCTAGAAAAAAAAAGGTTGCAGAGCAACCTGGTATTTGTTAATATCTTCTGAATACGTGGATAAAGGGAAAACAAGTATAAAAAGATACTAACATAGTAACCAGTTGACATATATAAACACAAAGGAGCAGATTGTCATTCTGTCCAAAAGGAACTGACTCAGTTATAATTCAAAAAAGAAAACGAGGTTATTAACTGCATAATCAAGCTTCCATAACAACTAAAAGCCAATCTAGGCACAAGAAAAAAAATCTGGCATTACAGGTCAGACTGCTGGTATATAAAGCAGACAACAAAAGCTGATAAAAGCAACCTAATTATTTTATCCTTTACCAGTAATACAATTTCAAAATAGGAAGCAAGAAACCTTTTCTAAATATGAAGAGTTAAATTCTTTTTTTGTAAAAATATATTCATTTTTATTTGGAACTGAACAACAAATAACATGGGCATTTCCATGTACACAGTAAAAGGGGGTGGGGGGTGGGAAGAGGACTGTACATAACCCTGCTGCTGTCTATTAGAAATAGATTGCTTTTCCTTTAAAGTATATAATATGATGAGGATGAGTTTTCAGAAAAACCCGAAAAGGCTTGCAGAAACCAATGCAAAATAAAGTGAGCAGAACCAAGAAAACACTGTACACAACAACAGCAACTTTGTCTCATGACCAACTGTGAATGACTTAGCTGTTCTCAGCAGAACAGATTCAAGACAATTCTGCAGGATTCGTGATGAAAAATTCTATCCACCTGCGGAGGAAAAAACTGATGGAGTTTGAAGGCGCATGGAAGCATACTCTTTTTTACTTTGTTTTTTTTACTTTGTTCTTTTATAACATGACTACAGTGTATCTTGGAGGTCAGTTTTCACAAGTTGCTGGAGCCAAATACGTTCATCGTCTAGTGGTCAAATTTCTGGTAAAGTGCCTCTGGGAACATAGCTGGGCAGGTCTCAAGGTCTCAATCCCCAATCCATTACTGATTTGTTTTCAGCTTAATAGGGTGTGTGAGAATTTTCACTTTGGTGATAAGACCTCTAAGAACTCCAGAGTGCCTCCATAAAAGTAAAGAGAGTTTCCAAAGGCACAAAGTAAAAATAGCAGATCAAAGAGTGCCTCAATAAATCAAATTTATCAAAGATATAACTTCTCTTAACAGTAAAACAGTTTAGTCTATTTAAGTAATTGGGATCACTTGAAAAGTGGTTCTCTACGATCAAAATACCTAAAAATATTAAATACCAAATGCAGCATCAATCCTCAAATGCAATCATTGTAGCAAAGTTATAATGGAATAATCCTGGTTGCTACAATGGGATAAGAATGACCTACTTTGCCAGTTATCTTGTATATAATTCTGCCAAATCAACTGCAATCTAAAGAATAACTATATTGATAGTGCCTATAACTGTAATCCCAGATTATGGCTTTGGAATACATTAGAATATACCAGTGCTTCAAAAGAATGTTCCAAAATTCCCAAAATAACTACTTTTCATAATTAAAAAAGGATGCCATATTACAAGTGGGAATGAAATCAAATATATAAATGACTGGTTTTCAGTATTCAAAGCACTATAATCTAACAAGCATTTATTAAGAGTCCATTATGTGCAAGGCACTGGGGATACAAAAACAAAACAAAAAATAGCAAAGAACTTCCACATCAGTTAGCAGATAATCTATCAAAATTTCAGGCAAAAGAGAACATTAGTAACTACAGAAATTAGGAAAAGCTTCTTTCTCATAGTGAGTCTTTAAAGGATGTTAAGGATTATAAGAGGAAGAAGAAGCATGTGATACTGCCTCTGTCAGAGGTAGGAGAAAATGCAAAGTTTAGGAAATAGCAAATTTGGCTAGAAGGTAGACTGTATGAAGAAAAGTAATGGCAAATAAGCCTTAAGCCAAATTGTGAAGAGTCTTAAAATCCAAGTAGAAAAAGCTGTATGTCATCCTTGAGGCAACAGGGAAGTCACTGAAAACTGAAGGACATGGTTAGAAGTAACACTCTTGACAGCTGCATGGAGCAAGGTCTGGAAGCAGAGGAGACTAACAGCAGGGAGACCAATAAACAGGCTATTGCAATAATTCAAAGCAAAGTAAAACAGTTTAAGGTAGACCAAGTCAATTTCATTAAGACTATACTTTTTAAATTTTATTACCAATTGCATGTAATAACCAATTTCCACATAAGTTTTCCAAAGTTATATGATTCAAATTGTCTCCCTCCTTTTTTCCCTCCCCCATCCCAGGGCTGACAAGCAATTCATAATGCAAAACGTATTTCCATATTGCTCAATTTTGTAAGTGAATAATCTTATAAAACTAAAACCCCAAAACATATACCCAAATAAACAAGTGAAAAATCCTATGTTTTCATCTGCATTCCTATTCCAACAATTCTTTCCCTAGAGTAGATGCATTCTTTTTCACAAAAGACTATTCTTTTTAAACAGTATCAAGTAATTACTACCAATATAAGCTGAATATTTTACTTTGTGAAGTAGCTTCACAGTTTTTGGCCCTGGAAGTGAAAGGCCCATGATGGAAGAGAAAGCGCGCTGGGTTTAAGGTCAGAGAGTCCAAGATGGGCTCCCAGCTCTTCTGTTAATTACCTAAGTGACCTTCAGCAAGCCTTTCATTCTTGAAGTGTAGGATCATAGAATCACAGAGCTAAAGCTGGAAGACACCTTAAAGTTCCTCCAGTTCTTAGTTTTCTCACTTGTAAAATTAGAAAGTTGCATTAGATGACCTTAAAAGTGCCATCAAACTTTTAATCCTAAAACTGTATGACCTTAAGACCCATAAATCCAAACCTCATTTAATTAATGAGGACACAAGCCTATTCATTAACTTAGCCAGCATACTAATACTTAAGCCAACTTGTAAATTCCTATTTCCTCACTCCTAAATCAGTACTCTTTCCAATACACCATATTTCCTAGTAGGTGTGTTTTTCCCTCTAAACAATATATATTAAAACAAATAGAATAAGCAATTGTAGGCCAACTTACCAGGAAAAATAACAGCATCAAACTCACTGACCTTCAGGTCTGCCAAATCTTGAATATTACCTCGTGCAATCCTGGCACTTTCCACTAAAACATTTCTCTTCTCTTCTGCTGGGTTGCCTGACAAGTGATTAACTACATGCATCTGTTCCATATTAGGAGCAAATATTTTTACCTTCAAAAACAGAAATGAAAAATAAATGGTAATGTTGCATCACTGTATTTTCTTTTTTAATCTTACAGAGTTGACAATAGGACTCAAAGTCAGAAAGCCACGATATAGCAATATGGGTCTTCAGAGCCCAATATATGGCATAGCCAGACACACTGAGAATCCAGAGTGTCTCTTGGGGAAGACACTCAACAAACAAACTCTCTTTATCCAGGAAAATCAAGCAAGAAACTGAAAATTGAGTAAGTTTTAAAATAATAGACATATTTGGAAGATGGAAGTGACAGCACAAAACAAAATGTTAGTGGTATTCTTCATACTGCTATTATTACTGAAGATGATTCTAATTTGGAATTTTGGTATTTCATTCTGTCTTCAATATGAGAATGATTTTATGGATATAATTACAAAGAGCCTAAAAAACATATGGAATTCTTAGCCATGCTCTTTAAATGCACCAAAAGCATAGAGTTGCTCCTTGAGTTTATAAGGTCATGGGGTACTCCCTGTATTTTGTTCCAAAGGAGGAGTCTAAATGGATAAAAAAAAAAAAAAAAAAAAAAAACAAAAAAAAAAAACTCAAAAGAGCAAGTAAAAAAAATCAATATTCACTTTATTAATTTATAAATTCCACAATTCCCATCAAATTTTAGTTTACTAATTCCTAGCATGTAAATTGTAGAGACTACATATGTTAAGTAATCTGTTACTAAAATATGAAACTGTAGTTAAATTGACTACTAAGTATTACGTTTAAACAAATCATCTCTTTTTTATATTTTTACTAATAAAAACAAATTCTTCCCTATCTTTGGTATATACATAAGTAAAATTCTAACATGTATGTGTATGCATCACCTCCCACAGAACATACACACACACTTTCTGGCACAAAAATTTAAAAATGTACAGGGAAAATTTACAACACCAAAACAAAACCCAAAAGCAACAACTCAGGGACTTCTAGAATGGATGGGTTACTTGACAAGGATTCTGCACACATATCTTTGCCCTTTAAAAGCTTTATTTCATCATTATTAGGATCTATTCTGTTGAGTTCCAAAAATTTTCTACATTTAGTTTAAGTATGCTTTGCTAAAGTATAGCTAGGGACCCTACGTTCTAATTTTGGTTATTCCACTAACTAGCTTTACAATCTGGGATGTCATTTACCTGTTGGGGCTTTGTCTTCCTCCCATTTAAAATGAGTATTAAGCCTAAATTATCTCTAAGGTCTCTTTCAATTCTTTTTTAAAAGGCTATGACGGCTAGATTTTTTTTTTTTAATTGAGCCTAGTTGTATTATACCCATCTGGTCACAAACAGTATAACAAGTTAGAAATCGACAGTCTCAAGAAGCAAAAACAAAGTTTCAAAGCCAGAAACAAGTGCATAATTAAAATAGAAACAAGGTAATCTTGGACAAAGCCAAACAACCATCTTAAAAGAGGTGGCGGGTTTGGGAGAATGTAGGGGCGGGGCGGGGAGACACGAAGATAGGAGGGGAAGATAGGAGGGAGTTCCTTAAAGTGGTCACTTGGGAGTGCAGCCGCTTTTTTGCCCTAGCTTTGCTTGGATTATGTCTCTTGGGGGAAGTCTCCATTTGCATCGCATTCTTTTGGCTGGCGATTCGGCTGGAGCACAGACAAGAGAGCAGAGCCATGTTGATTGCAATTTTTAAAAAGCTATCGCAGGCAAAAAAAATAAAAAAATAAAAAGAGAAGGGAAGGAAGTTAGGCCTGGTAAATACGTCCTGCCTTTTCTAATTGCAGCCGGGGCCGACATTAGTGAGTCGGCCAGGATTAGTTCTTCCCTTTCTCGCCCGGGCCCTAGACTCAAAACCCACTGCAGCAGCAGCTGCCGGGTGGTGTGCGCTCTCTAGGTCAAAGCGACCCAGACCACGCGTTCGGTCTGTCCCCTCTCTTCCCTCTTCCCTCCTCGGAGCCCGGCCCGACCCTGACCTCCGCCCCGCTGCGGCTGAGATGAACCATGACGGCCGAGGCTTCGTGCAGTTCGCTTCCATCGAACACGCCGCAGCCGGCCAGGACCAGGGCTACCTTCCGCGGGGCCATGATGCCAGCGAAGCAGTCACCTCGGCGGCAGGGGCCAGGCAGTGACTGTCCGGCGGTGCTCGGCAGCGTCACCTCGCGGTCGGAAAGGGCAGCCTTTTTCCCCAGGACCGGCCCGCGGCCCCTGGAGGCCACTAAGGGAAAGGCGACGAAGTCGTCCAAAAATTACTTGGGATGGCTCTGGTCCCCATTTAAAAAAAAAAAAAAAATTTTTAAGAAATTGTGTGGAGATGGGGGCGGGGGTGGGGGAATAGAGGTAAGTGGGTCAAGGCAAGAAGCAATTAGTAAATGTCCTATGTGCTCAGGCACTGTGATTATACATTTGGAAGATGAGGTGTCTAGTTGGAGGAAGAGCAAGGCAGGGCCTTTGAATCACAGAGGATTTGGGGGGAGGGGGAGAGGTGTAAGAAGACTAGAACACACCAAAGTTTGTAGCAGGGTCATCCCAAAAATGGGAGGCTCAAATTCCGTTCGATCCAGAAAAAAAAGAATTTTATTTGAAGAGGTTTATTGTGGTATAGTAGCCTAATAGTTGCTTGAATAGCCCGGGAACTAATCAGATAGCCTTACAGCTGATAAAGCTGGTGGAATAGCAGCTTCATAACTCTGGGCTCATGAAATAGCCCAATAAGTAAAGGAGTAGCAGCCCCAGGTGGGGAGTCTGTGGAATCACAACCCCATCTGTGGATTAGCAACCCCTGGTGTGGATCAGGGTTTGCCTGTTTATTAGGGTCTGGGTGCTAGTCCTCTTCTAATTCAGGGAAGTCTCTACCTTTCCCCAAAACCCTGGAAAATGGTCGCCACCAAATTCAGGTGGAGGTGTAATTTGGGATTTGACTCGTATATAGTAGGGAATAAAGAGCATGTAGGCAACTTTGAGGAATTCTTCTGGAATGCCAGAGTCCTTAGTATGCATGTCCCACATTCCCCCCCATTGTCCACCTTGTCATCGTTTGCCAATGTGGGAGAGGTCTTGCTACCCTTTTAGAAGGGGAATATGTAGAGGGGAAACAGTACAGCCCTAACAGTTCAGAACTAAGGTAATTAAAGAACAATATGAGTAATTAATAAAAACAGATTAGACCCAAAGCTAATAGTCCAATCTAGGATATTGCTGAACCAGTACTAATGACTAATGCTTACGATTTAGGCTTAGCTAATACTGCAATTTATGTTAAACTGGTGCTAACTAGTGAGAAATGCAAGATTTCAGAGTTATGAGGGTCCCTCTGTTCCTATTACTACCCCATCAGTTGGAAGATGAAGTATCTTGTTCAATGAAGAACAAGAAGGTCAGGGTCATTGGATCACATAGATTTTGTGTTTGTTTTTTTGAGGAGGAGGGGATATAAGGTGTGAGAAGACTTGAAAGTGGGGGGAGGGGCAGGCTTTGAAACTAAATAGGATTTAACATTTTATCCTAGAGGCAACTGGGAGCCCTTAGAGTTTATAGAATGAACTGGTGGTGGTGACATGATCAAATGTGCACTTTAGGAATATTATTTTGATAGCTGGGTGGACGATGGACTAGAGTGGAAAGAAAATATATTCCATCTTGGTCAAGATATATGGTACCAACAAAAATATTTATAGCCACATTCTTTGCGGTGGCAAAAAATTGGAAAACGAAGGGATGCCCTTTGATTTTGGTGGATGGCTAAACAAATTGTGGTATCTGTTGGTGATGGATACTATTGTGCTCAAAGGAATAATGAACTGAAGGAATTCCATGTGAACTGGAAAGACCTCCAGGAACTGATGCAGAGTGAAAGGAGTAGATCCAGGAGAACATTATACACAGAGATAGATACACTGTGGCACAATTGATTGTAATGGATTACTAGCAGCAATGCAGTGGTCCAAAACATTTCTGAGGGACTTATGAGAAAGAACACTATCCACATCCAGGGAAAGAACTGTTGGAGCAGAAACACAGAAGAAAAACAACTGCTTAACCACATGAGTCGATGGGCATATGTTTGGGGATGCAGACTCTAAACGATCAACCTAGTACAAATATCAATAATATGGAAATAGGTCTTGACCAATGTCACATGTAAATTATGGAATTATGCATTGGTTATGGGAGGGGGAAGGGTAGAGGGGAGAGAAAGAATATGAATCATGTAACCATGGAAAATTTTTCATAATCAATAAAATGAAAAAATAAAAAAAGATATATGGTACCAAAATGATTTCAGAAAAAACTGGAAAGATCTATAGTGATCAATGCAAAGCAAAATAGTCGGAACTGGGAGAACATTGTACACAATAACAACAATATTGTATGATCATTAGCTATGAAAACTTGGCTCTACAAGGCAATGCAACACAATGCAATTGTCTGGGACAATCCTGAAATGCTCTCCACCTGCAGAGAAAGAATTTTTGGAGTCATCTTTCATATCAGTGTATTTATGGTTTTATTTTTGGGTTTTGGTTCTGTCTAGTGTCATGATCATTCAGAAGAAAAGAAAATCGATCACTATATTTAGAGTTTTAAGTCCTGAATTCAAGCCCCAGCTCTGTAGTTACCAGCTGTGTAACTTTTAAATTTTGTCTTGACCTCTCTGAGCTCTGATTCAATTCAACAGAAATTTATTAAGCACCTATTATATGTAGGGCATAGTGTAGTAAAGAGCTGAACTTGAAACCAGAAAGATCTGGGTTCAGGTTCTGATTCTATGATTTGGGGCAAATGGCTTAACCTCTCAGTAGGAGGTAACTGTAAGCACTATAAATTGCCAAGATGGAGTAGACGTTGACCTGTACTTGTAGTAGGAATGTTCTAAGTTCCTCATACTAATGAAATTGAAGGCCTATTCCTTTTTTGTTTCAACTCTTACTTTCTGTCTTAGGAACACCTGTAAGACAGAAGGGTAAGGATGAGGCAGAAGGGCTTGCTCAGGGTCACAAAGTTAGGAAATGTTTGAGTTCATATTTGAACCCGGGTCCTCCCAACTTCAGACTTGGTGCTCTATCCACTGTGCCACCTACCTGCCCCTGGCATATTCACTTTCACTATCCTTAACCTTATATTCAGAGCACTGGGATCATCTTTCAAAACAAGAGTATAACCTATAATATCCTGCCAGTTCTAGCAATCTGTGTTTCTGATCCTGTAGCATCCTTTGGATTACAACAAGACTTCTTTGAAGGCTTCTTGGCTCCAAGCACATATCTTATGGGATTGGGCATAGTAGAAAACATTTAATCATATCCACAACTACTAAAACTCCCATATATGATATGTACAATTCTGAGCAAGATGATATAACCATGGTCTGTTGTGAAGGAGACATAGCACTTCTCATTTAATCTCTCTGGATGGGTTGGGGATTGTCCTGGGGTTCCAATAGATCCTACATTCAGTTGCAAGACCTACTGTCAGCCTGACAGAAGAATGATTGCTATGGATGCATTTCCCTAGCCATGTGAAATTAATATTTTTTTTATGTGTTTACGCTGTACTATTCTTACGTAACCCTTTTTCTTTTGTCCTCTTCTTGCAATGTTCATATTTACATGGTTCACAGTCTTTTTAGATGTCCATTTCCTTTGTACAGTTCCTGCTTGTGATTTGTAGCTTTGGTTGTCCTTTGTCTTCTGATCTTCTCTGTAGTTGTCGGATGTTTTTGTCTGTCATCTACATCTTGGTGGTTGCGATCTCTCCTCCTGTGCTGGAATTTTTTGTGGTTGTGTTATGTTATTTTAGTGTGCAGCAAATTACTTTAATCCTTAGCATTCTCTGTATGTTGTGTTTCTTGATCTGTTTTTGGCTGTTCTCTATCTGCATTTGGTTTTTGTAGTTTCACATGGGAAACATAGAACCAGGAATCTCTTCCTTTGACTTTAATCGTGATTGGGGAAGTAGTCAAAACATCATGGGATCCCGTTCATTTGACATCTGTTACAGATTTTCTATCAAAATTTTTAATGTATACAGTGTCTCCAGGTTTTATCTTGTGCAAACTAAAATCTAAGGGAACTCTTTGCTGTAACAATCCAAGGTCTTATAATTCTGCGAGCCTTTTCTGCAGTGCTTATATGTATTTGTGCAATTCACAATCTCCACCTATCATTGATATGTATACCAGCTTATAAGATTTCCCTTACCAGATTGCATGACCATATAACATCTCAAATGGTAAGATGTGTAAGTCTGTACTCAGTTCAGATATAATAGAACTAGTGGCAAAGCATCTGTCCATTTTAGGTGTGTTTATGTAAAGACCTTGCCAATGAGTGACTTAATATCCCTATTAAAACACTCAATTTGACTAGCATTCTGCAGATAGTATACTGAGTGATAATGTCCTTCTATTTCCAGATTTTTATAAACTTCTTGCAGTATATTATGTGTGAAGTGAGATCCTTTGTCTGAATCTATTTTGCTGGGAATTCCATATCTGGGAATGATCTCCTCTAGTAGGATTTTTATCACAAACACTGCATTGTTCTTTTTGGCAGGGAAAACTTCTGGCCACCTTGTCAATTGGTCAATTATGACAAGGAAGTATTTAAACCCTTTATCTCTTGGCATACTAATATAATCTATCTGTAAGCATTCAAATAGAGTGTAGAACAAAGGCCAGTCTCCCAGACCTTTGCTTCTGAAAGCTCCCTGATTGAATTGCATACATATTTTGCACTTTTGATGACCCTTATGGCATAAGAGGAAATTCCTGGGGTCATCCAAAGTCTTCTTATAGAATCAATCATGGCCTGAGTTCCATAATGTCTCTTTTCATGTATGGCATGGCACACTGGGTAGAATAAAGCTTTTGGCAGGATGGGGTATGCCTAGCTCTGAGAACCATATGCCTCCCACTTGTTTGGCTCCTAGATTTTTTTTTCCATTCCTGAACTTCCCTTTGGTTATAGGCTTGTAATAAATTGCCTTCTTCCATTAGGGAAAAATTCAGTATATGGCTAGGACCAAATCTAGCTCCAAATTTGGCTATCACATCAGCCATATGGTTCCCAATGTTATGCTATCTCTACCAAGCATGTGACTCTGACAATGGAGGACTGCCACTTCTCTAGGCAATTGCACTGCTTCATGAAGTTGCAAAATGATGTCTCCACATGCTATTTCTTTTCCCCCTGATGTTAAGAATCCCCTATGCCTCCAGATCTGTCCAGTGGCATGTAAAACTGTGAATGCTTATCTGGAAATGATGATTCTTTTATCTTTTCCTATTTTCAAGGCTCTGGTGAGGCTCAATAATTCAGCTCCTTGGACACTAATTGATTTGGGTAAGAAGCATACCACAAGGTGTCTGTTTGTGTTACAACCACAACTCCTGTAAATTCTTCTACTTCATGCATGTACAAAGAACCATCCTTAAAGTTCCATGTCTGGATTTGACAGGGGAGTATCTTTCAGATCTTCCCTAGTCTTTTGCACTAGGTCTAATGTATCTTGGTAATTGTGCAATGGTTCTCCTTCCATAGGCAAGTCTGGAAGTAAGGTAGCTGGGTTTAAAGTCTGGCAACGTTTTACAATGATGTTTTCATTGCTTAGCAACACAATTTCATATTGGGACAACCTTTGAGATGTGAACACTTGCAAATTGCTGTTCTTTAGCATGCTTTCTATGTGATGTGGTAAATAGATGTTTAGCTTGAACCCTATCACCAAATATGATAATTTTTTTTATCATGACTGGTACAGCTGCCACTGCATGCAGGCAATGAGCCATTCCTCTGGCTACTGTGTCTAATTGAGAGCCACAGATCTAATATGCCACAGGTATAAATGTTTGTCCTAAGGTTTGCACTAACACTCCAGAAGCTACTTCTTTATCCTCATGGACAAAAAGATGAAATTCTTTGGAGTAGTCTAGAATTTCGAGGGCAGATGCAGTTATAATTGCTGTTTTAAGTTTTGTTAATGCATGGCAATGTTTCTTCATGAGTTTCAGAGGCTCTGAGACTATATTCTTGGTTAAGTTTGTGAGGCATTTTGATATTTGACTATAACCAGGTATCCATTGTCTGCAGGACCCCATGACTGAGAAATGCATGTAACTGCTTCTTGGATGTTAGCACACACAGCTTTTGACTATCTGCCATCCTCTTAGAAATTTTTCTTGTGCCTTTTTCCAAGATGAAGCCTAGGTATTCTACCCTTGTCATGACCCACTGTAATTTGGCTTTTACGCTTTGTGGCCTCTCTTGCATAGTTCTTGCAAGAGAATTTTGCTGTCCCTTAAGGCACACTTTTGAATTTGGAGATGCTACCAGAATGTCATTGACACAGTGTAGCAATTTTAATTTTATGGTTTCCAGGTCCCTTTTCAAGATTTGACAAAAAGAGGGAACCCAAGTCACAGAATCCCTGGAGCAAACTCTGCCATGTTATCTGGGCATTTTGCCATGTAAAGGCAAATATTTTCTTGCTGTCTTTATTGAGGGGAATGGAGAAATACATGCTGCACATATCTACAACAGTGAACTGTGCAGTTTAAAAATGTAGTCTCCCAGGACTCCGTACCACAACTTCCTCAGACACCTCTCACTTCTTTTGTGGGAGGTGTCTGAGGAAGTATAAGGGAGAGAGGTACCAGTGCTTTTGGTGCGTTTTTGGAGGAAGAGCCTAGATCTCTGGAGATCTACCTCCTAGCTTCCCTAGACTTTCCCTTTCCTAACTCTTCCTATCTAAATAAACCTAGCTATTCTATAAACTTAAGTTGTTTCAATGATCTTTATTTGAGCCCAGAAGGGCTCGAGTCAATTTCCCACCTGGGCTGGTAGGACCGGCTACCTTCCTTTCCCTACCTATCTTCCTTCCCTTCCTCTGGCTTTCCTTTCCTTTCCCTTCCTTCTCCTCCTATCCTTCCTCCCTTCTTTTCACTCACATAGAACCATGGCATTGCTAGGAATTTCAGATATTATTTCATTGGGGCTTGGAATTACTGAATGACATTTCTTTACACGTTGCTTATCGCCCTCAAATCCTGATGAATCTCCACTGCACTCTGCCTTGTGCATTTAGCTTTGTTTTGGTTTTTTTTATTGGCATTATAGGGGTGTTATATTCTTACATCATTGGAATTAAAATTTTCTGTTACAGGAGACTCCAGATAACTGAGGTTATTCCAGCCACAGCTTCTTTACTTAGCCTATACTGTGGTGTTCTTGGTGGAGTTCCTTCCTTGACTTCTATCTTAACAGGAGTAGCTGACTTTAAAATCCCTACATCTGTGGAATGTTTAGCCCAAACTACACCTGGAGTATCATTTGGGATCTCAAAGAGAGTTCCTCCACTTTGTTCTTGCTCATTATCCTCCACTTGCCCTAGGAATAACAATGGATGATGCTTGAGAGATTGCTTGGGCAGATACAGGTAAATTTTCCCTGTTTTATCACATTGAATAGTTGCCCCAATTTTACATAAAACGTCTCTCCCTAACAGGTCTGAGAGACATTGTGAGAACACATGCATGTTACATGGTGAGAGACCCTAATTTTACCATTTTTATCTTAATTTAGGAACCTTCTGTGTCTGACTGGTTGTAACTTTGATTTGGACAGACCCTATGATTTTGCTGTTCTCTGGGGATGTTTTGAGAACAGATCTGGTAGAACTGGTATCTTTTAGTGCAGGATGAATTTCATTCCCCACTTTGATCATTACTTGGGGTTCACTGTTTTCAGTGTCTTGATTCACTTGGACCATAAGTGCCTCTATCTCTATGTTCCCCATGTCCCATTCTTTTTGTAAATTTGCTACAATTTGTTCCCTATCTGGATTCTCTGTTTGCACTTTAATTTCAGTTTGCAATGACTTTGCTTTCCCTAGGCTGCTGGTTGGTATTGCCATGTTAGTTTGACCACTTTTCTATATGATGTTATGGATAGATTCACCGTTCTGTATAAATGTACTGTCAGTAGGTATTTTGATATTATGCATTAGATTTGCTATTGACCATGGGAAAGGTAAAGATCTTCCTGCTTCCTTGGACATGCTTTGTTGAGGAATGTCAAAGGTAAATCCAGAGAATGCATGCTTCAGAGGAATGTGCCTGTCTGTGTTGGAAATGTATTATTGATTATACATAACACCCATCAGGTGTTAGCATTGCAAATGATATAAATGCAAGAGTTAAATGATTTTGGGATTATTGAGAAAACATGATGTTATTTGATTTTATAGGCAATGGAGATACTGATTGTTTGAATCCTGTGTCTGTTCCTGATATATGTCCTATGCTTCCTTTCTCTCAGTTATGTCTTTTTGCTTTTGCATGATCTTGCTCAGGTTCCTCTGTTTGTTTTTTCTTTAAGCATTTTGATGTTTCTATAGGCTTCCCTGCCTTATTAAAAGCTTGGAGGTTTGGATTTGAATAATGCTTTTTCCTATAGATGTTTCAGGGTGAAATTCTTTGACTTCTGGATTAAGGTTTGAATTAATTGTTATGTCAAAGCAATTCTTTTTCATTATAACATCTTCCATGTACCAATTCCCTTGGAGGTCTGCTTTTTTGTATACTTAAAGATATTGCTTTCCTTCCCATTATCACATTTTGTAAGTTGTTTTGTACTGACTGCCTTTTGCTTTGCAGTTCGTGTGTCAAACTGCTTAGAACACCCTATTAAGCTTGTTTCATGTACGTCTGCATTTGGTTGTGCTAGTATTTATTTGTTCTTGTTGTATATATGATATGATTTTGTATGTCTGTTAACATTCTTGTCAGTATGTGCTGAAGATTTGAAGTCTAAGTCTGTTACTTTGCATTTGGTAATTTCCCCATCATTGTTTACTAATTCAGTCATTATGCTTCTTAAATGTCTTTTGTAAGTACATCTTTGTTTTTCTCCTGTTTCTTTGAATCATTATCTTTTATCCCATAAATTCTATGTTTGATTTCTACAACATCTCTTTACATTTGATTTTTTCCTCTATTTGCTCCCTAGATTTTATCTTTGCTTTTCCATCCCCACCAGTTATTTGTATGCTGTAAAAAATAAAATGAATATAAAATAATAATAACTTAAAATATTATGTTTTTGTAAGGTTTATTAGTAATCACTAGAAGTAAAGGAATAAAAAGGTAACAAAATAAAACCACGTGCCTATGGCTAATCTACCTGTTCAAACAGTCTGAGTTCCCAGCTCCAAGCTGCCATCAGAAGGAAGAGATTCTAGCCATGCCAGACTCCTCAATTTTATGCCCCTGTCTACATCAGCACATAATTACAGGAAGTCAAGTGGGCTCTTGGGAAATGTAGTTGAAAGGCCCAAAATTTCCAATAACACAATGCCCCAAACTTCCACTTCCTGGTTTTCTTTTCTGTTTCTACTTTTGTACCCCTTTTCTTTTCTCTTAAGTGCCAAAACTGTTTCCTCGGTTCATAAGTTGGAATGTTTTCCTGAAATTACCTGGGAATACCATGGTTTCACGCCTGAGCAACGTACTCTTCCATAGTTTTCAAATCAGGTACATGACTTGAGCTCTTGCAGTTGTGTTCACAACATTTATTTCCCCTATTGTAAGTGTTATTGTATTTGGAATTTGTGTAAGTGTTGCTATAGCACCTTCTCTTGTTCTGTTGTTGTTCAAGTTCAATTGAGCTTTGAAATGACAATTTTTTACTATGTGCTCTAGATTCCCACATAAAAAAACACTCCTATTGTTATTTGTTTGTTTTGTTGGTATTGGTTTCTTGAATTTTGTGCTTGCAAAGTTGCAAGATTCTTTATTTCATCTATTTCTTTTTGCTTAATGGTTGACTTTGCTTCCTTGAGCTGCTGCTTTAAATCTTTGATTATGTCATCTTTTCCCTTATCAGATTCTTTGTTGTCCCTCTGTTCTCTGTCTCCTGAATAAACATAAGAGATTGTTTTGCATAGGTCATCTAGTGTTAGTGTTTCCAATCCAGGACAGCATAACTTAAAAGAGGTCCTAATGGGTAAATTGCTCCCTTTGATAAATTGTCTCCTAATGTGTTGGAGATCGTCCTCATTTAAGTATTGGAATCTCAGGATATTCTCCTCAGCCTCAAACCAGTCTATCTAAATATGTGGATGGATGCTCTCCTGATTCCTGCCTCAGTTTCTCAAACTGTCCCCAACAATTAGGCCTTTTTGCATATGACTTCATCACCTCCACAAGGTCTTCTCTGCATCTCCTTAGATAAGACACGTTCCCATGTTTAGAAATTTTAAAATCATGGTGTTCCTGGGACCATGAGATCAGATTAGGATTCCTATGCGTTTCCTCAATAAACTGATTTTTCTCTGCAGGTGTGAATAATTCTCCTAGGAGAATTTCAACATCCTGTAAGGTGGGATCAAAAAGGTGTACTGCTCTTTTAAATTCTTTTTACACTTGTATGGATCCAAAAAAACATTTGTGCATGTAACATTTCAGATGTGAAGGGTTTGTGTGTTTTTAAGAGTACAACCCAGAATCAGCCTGTACTGTCATATGATCGTATATGGGGAGAATTGGGATTGGTGCTTCTGCCCCTTCTGTGGTTTGCTATATTGTCTCATTGGTGTTGTCCCCTGTTTGTGTTGCCATTTGCACCCCATTCCCTAAGGTGTTTTCTTTTACCTCCTTAAGCTTTTTATTTGTTTCTTTCAGTTGTGCAATTTCCTTTTTCAAGGCAAGTGTTGTCATCTCCATGTCCAAGTATTTTCAATGACCAGTAGAATTGCAGGAAGGAAATTATCACTGCAATAATAGTTGGTAAGAGTGCACATACAAGACCTATTTCCAGTTTAAGCCATTGATAATTATTATATAGCGTTATGATCCCAAACATATATTCTGGGATCACTACCATCCATAAGTTATACACCATGCTCCAAAAATTATATAATAGGGCAGCACACCCTAACATTGTAAAGATCGTTCTACCAATTGAGGTATCCATTGAGGAAACTTGTATTCAAATGCCTTTGTTACTGTGCCTTTAAGGGTTTTTAGGTTTTTTTGTCTTTTCAGTTTTTTCTATCTGTGTTGCCATAGATGAGAGAAAATAAAAATGGCTATCTCCAGGTTCTTACAGAGGCTTTTCTTTTATAGACTTTACTTTAGTATTTGTGTAGATAATAAATCTAAACTGGCTTAGCCAAAATGTATTAATGGTCTTATTAGAGAGGGGGTAGGTGGTAAATAGAGATGGGCCAGTGAGTTAAAATCTCTCAACCCTTTCCTCATAGTGCCACTAAAAATCGACAAACTAAGGGGGGTTTCTCCGGAATGGTGGACTTCCAGAGAGCAGGAGCCAGCTTTAGAGGACAGTGGGAAGGTTATCACAAATGTTGAGGTATATGGAGACCCTGGCTGGACCAGCTCAGAGACTCAGTAAACTAAAGCCTCCTCCTAGTCAGTCAACAACTCTGCAGGGGATCTGGCTCTAAGATGGTTTCAGCCAATCAATTGCTCTCAGACCCTCTTCCCCTCTTTGTCCATGAATAAATCTGGAACTATTATCTGACTGCTGTATAATTTATTGAGGATAATCAGGGTTGCTGATGAAGATAATGGGCAGAGGGAATGAGGTAACCCTAAAGGTCTAAACCCCAAGGTCCATCCCTTTGGGGAACCAATTCAGGCTGCAACCCAAACACACAGGTTCTTCATATAGACACTTTACTACAAATAGCTCCTTGTTTCATATGGTGACATTTTCTTTCTGCCATGAATAACTTTCAGGATCAGTATGGAGAGGGCTACAGTGTGATTGAGAGCATGGCAGCCTGTAGTAAAACAGATCTTACTATGGCACTGGATACAGATTGTTCTATAATAAAATTTTAGGATGGCTTAAATAGATCAAAATGGGAACTGAATAAACTGTTGCTTTAGATTGTTTAATGCTTTTTATGAAGGTAGTATTGAGTAGAATGCCTTGGGTTGTTTCAGCAATTCTATGAAAAGTGATAACTGAGTTGAAAGTTTAGAGATTATGGATAGCCTAGTGAATACAGCAATAGATTTAGAATCTATGCATTAGAGCTTTTGAACCAAGAAGTTTTTAGTCCAAAATCTGTTTATCATTGTTCCTTGCTGTATGACCACGGAGGTAGTGTGGTACAGTGTAAAGAATGTTGAATCCATAGTCAAAGGATTTAAATTTAAATTCCATTTTGGTCACTTAATAACACTGAGAACTTGGGCAAGTCACAACTTCTTTAATCCTGTTTTCCTCTTCACTACTTGATGAATTTGGATTAGATGATCTGAAAGGTCCCAGCCAATTCTAAATTTATAAACTATAAATATTGAACCTCAGCTTCCTCAAACATGTAGTGTTTACTTTTCAGAGTATAGTGAGGCTCAAATGAAATAAATTATGTAAAAGATTTTGCAGGTCTTAAGTGTCCCTATATAAATATCAGGTATAAAAGTTCCCAAGCCATCAGCAATGGGTGAGCTTCTCCATATTAAGTATTATATTTCTATGAATTGGGCTAGGAGACTATTGGAGGGACCATGAAACTTCAGGCACAACTGAAAATGAGAATATATGCAAACATGTTGCCAGATTGATCGATTGATCTAAAAAAAATTCCCAAAGGAACCCTTCCATATTTTGTATTTGGGAACTATTTTCCAAGATGTGTCCTGTTGAGCAGCCTGTCTAAAGAGGTGAGATACCACAAAAATTACATTGTTTGGGGCTGTGAACTCTCTGAAGGTAGAGTTCTATAAAAGCCTACAGTGGGCTAGAGGTTCCCAAAGTTTTTTGGCCTACCACCCCCTTTCCAGAAAAAATATTACTTAGCCCCCTGGAAATTAAATTTTTTTTTAATTTTAATAGCAATTAATAGGAAAGATAAATGCACCTGTGGCCATCACTGCTTTCCTGGATCGCTGCAGCACCCTCCAGGGGGCAGTAGCGCTCACTTTGGGAATCACTGTTTCTAGAAGGTCCCTTACAGACCTTATGAAAGAATCTAGAAGACTTGGGCTATTTATTGGAGGATGAAAAAGCTGACTTGATCAGCTTGTTTAGTTATGAATTTACTTCCTAAAAAGCTTTGAAGGATCCCTAATGTCTGACCAATTCTACACTGGCACATAACAGTTTTATGAAAGGGCAAGGCAGAGATATTTGGCTTTTCACCTCCAGTTTAGTTAATATAATCAAAAATGTAATTACAGGGGGCAGCTGGGTAGCTCAGTGGAGTGAGAGTCAGGCCTAGAGACAGGAGGTCCTAGGTTCAAACCCGGCCTCAGCCACTTCCCAGCTGTGTGACCCTGGGCAAGTCACTTGACCCCCATTGCCCACCCTTACCAATCTTCCACCTATGAGACAATACACCGAAGTACAAGGGTTTAAAAAAAATAAAAATAAAAAATAAAAAAAATGTAATTACAGACTTTTAAGCTATTAAGGTGTTAAGATGCTAGTACCTTGTTCCCCCATGTGCAATATGAATATCTTTCTCCTAATTCCAGTGCCTTTTCCTCCCTTAATTATTTCCTATTTATCCTCTATACAAATTGTTTGTACATATTTCTTTGCTTATTATCTTCCCCATTAGATTGTGAGCTCGTTGATGGTAGGGATTATCTTTTGCTTCTTTTTTGTATCCCCAGTGCTCAACATAGTTCCTGACATATAGTAGGCACTTAATAAATGTTTGTTGCCTGGCACATGGTTATTGGCTGACTGAGTCAGAAGGAGGGAATGTTATTGGATGAACAATGATTAGCCACAACTCAACCTTTAAAAGGCATAACCTAAATCAGTCAGTGAGAGAGCTAAAAGAAAAAAACTCATTTTCTCTCCACCTGCCTCCATGTGCAATCTAGCAATGGTCTGAGAGAGACCATTCAAGAGAGTTCAAAATATACATTCCAGACTAACGCAGATTCAGAGGCAATCATTTGAGGCTGGAAGTAGTAAGAAGCAGGATCTCTGATGGCAAAAAAGAGAACCACATCTAGACTCAGGAGAGATCTAGCCCTGGCAATTAAGAGTTGAGCTACAGAGAGGACTCCACAAAGACAGAAGTTGCTTTAATAGCATTGTATTCTAAATATGTTCCAACTTTTCCTATGGATGTGGTATGTAATAGTGGGAGAGTATCTCCAGTTTTCTTATTGTGACATTTTAGTAAATGCTTTTGCTAAGAGTTAATCATATCTATAGATTGACATAATGGGAAATACACTGGTAGGGGCTCATGAGCTATGTTAGACATTAAGCCCTACAGAAATACCCTACATCCTGATGGTAGCAGCTGCAAATTCAGATCGAGATCCTCATATGTAGCAAGTAGTCCTGCCATTGCTTTGCCAGGGATATTTTTGGTAGATATACAATAAGAGGGAGGAAGCAAGATAGGTAGAGTATAGAAGGAACAATATCTGTCATGTAAGCTAGGCTAACTTTTCCTTAAAAGATATTCAAATACTACTTCATACTTCATTGGCTCAGAGGACTGAGGCACCAGCCATTGATGTAGCTTCCTAGTGGCTTAAATACAAAAGCTAAAGTAAGAATTGGTCTTCTTCAGACTTGAAGGGTATGATCATGGTCCACTTAGTAGCAAAGAAGAAGTATTCAATTGCAACATGCCTCACTTTTACTGAAAATCTTTTCTATGCCACTATTAAATCTACCTCCTTAAGTTATTAAGATGGTTATACGGTCTATGACTATCCCATTTAAGAACAAGATTTGCATGAATAGCAGCCTGCCAAAAGAAATGAGAATCTGAAATCTGGTTTTCCAGGGTGTCCAAAGCTAAGAAGAGGAACAAAGTGGCTTAATTACAAAGTAAATTAATTCATTTCAAGATTCTTTCAGGGATGGATGAAGGCCATAGGCAACTTGTTTGCATAGGGTCTTTATCAGGAATTTAGTGTCCATCAAATTGAAAAACTCTCAATAGTTGTAAAAAAGTACTGTACTTTTGAAAAAATAAAGGCTAGCTTAGGAGTCTCCACCAATTTAGTCACTACTTTTCTTTGAAAACTAGCAGCCAGGGGGCAGCTGGGTGGTTCAGTGGATTGAGAGCCAGACCTAGAGATGGGAGCTCCTGGGTTCAAATCTGACCAGATACTTCCTAGCTGTGTGACCCTGGGCAAGTCACTTGACCCCCATTGCCTAGCCCTTATCACTCTTCTGCCTTAGAACCAATACACAGTATTGATTCTAAGACAGAAGGTAAGCGTTTAAGGGGGGGGGGGGGGGAGGAAAGAAAACTAGCAGCCATCACTAGATCAGTGTTAGGAACTTTCTAAAAGGAAGTATGGAAGGCAGAAAGAGTTTTAAGAGACCTGGAGGGAGTATAATGCATCTTTATTTCTGGTGATGGCAGAAATTAATAAACTGAAGACTGGTCTGCCTTCTAAAAGAGATGTTGAAAAGCCTACAGGAAAACTCTTTTTTCTAGGATATCAAGAAGAATGATTTTCTGAGAGCAGGGATTCCAAACTTGGGATATGAAAAATAAAAAAGAATTGATAATTATTTCAACTGTATTTTTTGGTAATCGTAGGTAATTTTTATGTACTTAAAATATTTTTCTAAAGAGTCCATAAGTTTCATCAGACTACCAAAGGGGTTAATGATATAAAAAAAGGTTAAGAACCCAAGTCTTATAAGGAAGAGACAAATTAAAAGCCATTTCCTCAAATTACTGTCTTAGAGGAGAAAAAGGGAACTGAAAGAAGTTCCTCAATTGATTATCTTGGAGGAAGAAAGGATAACTGAAAATCTCTCATTTCAATGCTTTTTGGAGAGAAAAGTAGGAATTAAATGCATGGAAGCATAATGAAAATGGAAATAGTGGGAATTATTGCTACAGAAAATTTTTTTCATTCTTATCGTAATGCAAAATACACTTCCATATTGGTCATTATCATAAGAGCACATTCATACATAACCAAACCCCCTACCTCCCCCCCATATCCAACACACATTTCCACTGGTTTTAACATGTGTCATCAATCAAGACTTATTTACATATTATTGATAGTTACATTGGTGTGGTCATTGTACTGCAAATAGGGTGCATGCCAGCCCTGGGAAGCCTTGCTGTAGAGTTTCTGACAGTTGAGGAAGGGTTTAGAACCTTTTTTTTTAAACATTTATTAATATTCATTTTTAACATGGTTACATGATTCATGCTCCTACTTTCCCCTTCACCCCCCCCGTACTCCCCCCACCCATGGACGATGCACATTTCCGCTGGTTTTAACATGTGTCATTGATCAAGACCTATTTCCAAATTGTTGATAGTTGCATTGGTGTGGTAGTTTCGAGTCTACATCCCCAATCATGTCCGCCTCAACCCATGTGTTCAAGCAGTTGCTTTTCTTATATGTTTCCTCTCCTGCAGTCCTTCCTCTGAATGTGGGTAGCATCTTTACCATAAATCCCTCAGAGCTGTCCTGGGTCATTGTATTGCTGCTGGTACAGAAGTCAATTACATTCGATTTTACCATAATATATCAGTCTCTTTGTACAATGTTCTTCTGGCTCTGCTCCTTTCACTCTGCATCAATTCCTGGAGGTCTTTCCAGTTCACCTGGAATTCCTCCAGTTTATTATTCCTTTGAGCACTATAGTATTCCATCACCAGCATATACAACAATTTGTTCAGCCAATTGAAGGACATACCTTCCTTTTCCAGTTTTTTGCCACCACAAAAAGCGCAGCTATAAATATTTTCGTACAAGTCTGTTTATCTATGATCTCTTTGGGGTACAAACCCAGCAATGGTATGGCTGGATCAAAGGACAGGCATTCTTTTATAGCCCTTTGAGCATAGTTCCAAATTGCCAGCCAGAATGGTTGGATCAGTTCACAACTCCACCAGCAATGCATTAATGTCCCAATTTTGCCACATCCCCTCCAGCATTCATTACTCTCCCCTTCTTTAATTTTAACCAATCTGCTAGGTTTAGAATCTTGAGGAGAGTCAGTTGATCCAGGAGACTGGTGGAGAGTAGGAGGGTCAATCTGAGCTCTATCTTTGAATTGAAAACCTGACCTATATTCTGCAGCTTTTCTCTTAAAATTTGTTAATTTAACTATTTCCTTTGAATCTCCCTAACCTCCCTTATTCTCCATCATCATTTCCCCTTTCCTAAATTTCTTTGGAGTTTTGAAAGGAGGGTAGATCTGAGTGTTAGTTTTCAAACTTGATAGTTTAGTTTCCCATAGTCAAATAGTGCTTACCCTTGTTACAAATTATCTGTTTAATCATTGTATCCAACTTTCCTAACTCTATAGGCTACAAAACCTCTTGGGGCTGATTTAGGCAGGTTTCTATCTCAGTCTCACACTCCTGTCTCCCTCCCCCACCTGAAGCTTTCTCTAGGCGGCTGTTAGTTACCTTGTATCCTCTATCCCTTCCAATCAACCCTAAAATTCAGTAAACCCTGTTTTGTCACTTAATCAAAGATTTTAACTACTTCATTAGTTGACTGATAAAAGAGGGAGAAGGGAGAAAGGAATAACATTCTCTCTGGGTCCGGAGGGATTGAAGGTGTCCATTTTGAAGGAAGTGAGATCTCAATACTTCCTCTGAATCTTCCTTAGTGAAACCTGAGAAACTGACTAGAAAGCCCTCTAGTCAGTTTCAAGTCATTCTTGGCTGTCCCTAACCTTGTCTATAGAAGTGCCTTTCCTCTCTGAAGGGCTCAGTCTGATCCCTTTAGTGTCTCTGTCTCAAACCTGTGTCCCAGTCTGTGTTTCCCAGGCAGCAGCTGTTTGCCCAAAGTATCTCATCCTATCCCTTACAATTCCTTATACCTCTGTGTTTATATTCCCTAAACTCAGTCATTCCCTTACTTCTCCTACCATCTCAATCTAGTATCTTCACCATTATATCTTCCTTATCCACTTTACTGCCTTAGGGATCCTTGTATATTTGAGCAATTAGACCTCTGTCAGAGTTTTCTGTTATAAAGATTTTTTCCCAATTTGTTGTTTCCCTTCTGATTTTGGTTGCATTGTTTTTGTTTGTATAAAACCTTTTTAATTTAATATAATCAAAATTATTTATTTTACATTTTGTAATTTTTTTTCTAACTCTTGCTTGGTTTTAAAATCTTCCCTTTCCCATAGATCTGAGAGGAATACTATTCTATGTTCACCTAATTTTCTTATAGTTTCCTTCTTTATATTCAAGTCATTCTTCCATTCTGAATTTATCTTGGTTTAGGGTATGAGATGTTGATCTAAACCTAATCTGTCCCATATTGTTTTCCAATTTTCCCAACAGTTTTTGTCAAATAGTGGATTTTTGTCCCAAAAGTTGGGCTCTTTGGGTTTATCATACACTGTCTTGCTGATGTCACTTACCCCAAGTCTATTCCACTGATCCTCTCTTCTGTCTCTTAGCCAGTACCATATCATTTTGATGACCGCTGCTTTATAGTACAGTTTAATATCTGGTACTGCTAGGCCCCCTTCCTTCACATTTTTTTCATTATTTCCCTTGATATTCTTGATCTTTTGTTCTTCCAAATGAACTTTGTTACAGTTTTTTCTAATTCAGTAAAAAAGTTTTTTGGTAGTTTGATAGGTATGGTGCTAAATAGGTAAATTCATTTGGGTAGAATGGTCATTTTTATTATGTTAGCTCTACCTACCCATGAACAATCAATATTTTTCCAATTGTTTAGATATAGTTTTAATTGTTTGGAAGGTGTTTTGTAGTTGTGTTCGTATAATTCCTGCGTTTGTCTTGGTAGATAGATTCTGAAGTATTTTATATTGTCTAGGGTGATTTTAAATGGTGTTTCTCTTTCTACCTCTTGCTGCTGTGATGTGTTGGAGATATATAGAAATGCTGATGATTTATGTGCATTTATTTTGTATCCTGCAACTTTGCTAAAGTTGTTGATTATTTCTATTAGCTTTTTAGTTGATTCTCTAGGATTTTTTAAGTAGACCATCATATCATCTGCTTAATATTTATTATAGCACAATAGTATTCCTTCACCAACATGTACCACAATTTGTTCAGTCATTCCCAAATTGATGGACATCCCCTCAATTTCCACTTCTTTGCTGCTACAAAAAGAACTTCTATAAATAGTTGTACAAGTAGGTGCTTTCCCCTTTTTTATTATCTCTTTGGGATATAGACCCAAAAGGTGGTATTACTTGATCAAAGGGTGTGCCCAGTTTTATAGTTCTTTGGGTATAGTTCCAAATTGCCCCCCAAAATGGTTTCATCAGTCTACAACTCCACCAACAATGCATTAGTGTCCCAATTTTGCCACATCCCCTCCAACATCTATCACTTTCCTTTACTACCATTTTGGCCAATTTGATAGTTGTAAGTTGGTGGTACCTCTGCATTTTTCTAATTTGTTTTCTAATCTGCATTTCTCTAATCAAGAGTGATTTAGAACATTTTTTTCATATAATTTTTGATGGCTTTGATTTCTTCATCTGAAAATTGCTTGTTCATATCCTTTGACCATTTGTCAATTGGGGAATGGCTTGTATTCTTATAAATTTGACTTAGTTCTTTATAAATTTAAGAAATTAGACTTTTATCAGACATTTGTTATAAAAAAATTTCCCAGTTTGTTGTTTTCCTTCTAATCTTGGTTAGATTAGTTTTGTTTGTAGAAAAGCTTTTTAATTTAATCAAAATTATTCATTTTACTCTCTTATTTGGTCATAAATTTTTCTCTTTTCCAAAGATCTATAAGGTAAACTATTCTGTGTTCCCCTTATTTAGTTATGGTATCACACTTTATATCTATATCTATGTCTGTCTGTCTTGGTATAGGGTTGTCGGGAGCTATTGAAAGAAATTAGAATCTCAAGTAGATATTTTTATCTGGACCCCCTCAAAAGAACAATACAGACCGGCAGAGCCATGTATTGACTTTCCTCCCTTTCGGGACTACAGGACAAGACAGGTGTGGGATATCTAAGATAAAAATCTAAGATTCCTCTTTTGATTCCTTTCATAATTCTCACCTTCCTTCAAAATGCATTATAGTCTTATTGAAAAAGCTTTGGGCTCTCAGCACTCCAGCAGGAGTGGGGCTAACTCTGTTCCCCTTTGCCTGAGAACACAGATGGCTGGTACGGCCAAGGTCGAACCCTTGGCAGGGCATTTTGCCCAGAATTAAAGTAAAATAATGGGGCTCAAAAAATTGTTTAATACCATCAAGGCTGAGAAACCGCCGGGGTTTTCCAGCCTAACGGAGATGTCCCAGGCTCCACTTAAAGATAACATATATAGTTGATAGTTTAGCATAGGTTTTTTATCTACACCTGGAGGCTTTTAAGGCTTTTGTTTTGACTATAGTAAAAATCTTGCTCTCTGTAACTGTGGGAAACTTTCTTGGATTTTTTGGGGAAGGGGATCTTTAATTTCCTTTATAATAAAGTGGCTACTTCAGTATTTTTTGAAGTACTATGAGCTAACAAGCCGTGCTTCCAATCTGTTTCATTCTTTCATCCTAGGCCACTCAGATTAGTCTCTGGTTATAGAGCAGGTTCTCTATATAGGGTATGAGATATTGAGATATTGGTCTATATCTAGTTTCTGCCATACTGTTTTCCAATTTTCCCAGCAGTTTTTATTAAAGAGTGAATTATTCCAAAAGCTGGAATCTTTGTTTTTCAAACACTAGGTTGCTAAGGTCATTTACCCCTGTATATTGTATATCTAATCTGCTCCATTGATCTACCATTCTATTCCTTAACCAGCACCAGATTGGTTTGATGATTGTTGCTATATACTAGTTGGAGATCTGGTACTGCTGGCCTTCCTTCATTTTTTTCATTAGCTTTTTTGATATTCTTGACCTTTTGTTCTTCCAGATAAATTGTTTTTTTTTTCTAGTTCTATAATTATTTGGTAGTTTGATTGGTATGGCACTGAATAAATTTAGGTAGAATTGTCATTTTTATTATATTAGCTCAGCTTACTCATGAGCAATGAATATTTTTCCAGTTGTTTAGATATGAGTTTATTTGGCTACAGAAATTTCTAATGTAGTTTGTGAGCTATGTCAGGAAACAAATTAAGAGGTCTTGAAAAAAAGACCTCTGTTGCCAGGACATCCAGTAATAGAAAGATAAGAGGAGAGTACTGCGTTAGTGATCACTAGATAAGGGAGATTAAGAGAGGCATTTATTGACTTGACAGGAGCAATGGAAATGTCTGATGCCTTTAATACAGAGATGTGTGTGTGTTTGTGTGTGTGTGTGTGTGTGATAAAAACGACCACCTACTCAAATTAGAATTACAAACCTAGAGTCAGAAAGTGAGAGTAGAAGAAAGTCTTTATTCTTTCACATAAAAAAGGCCAATGCAATGCCTGGGTGCAGAAACAAACATTATGTAGGTCCCTCCCCCCTCTGATTGACTCCCTTTGTCTGGGGACCAGGGCTTACAATCTAGGCAAGAAGTCTACCCCAATCAAAAAACAGCAAGATGCATAGCATGAGCTCATCAGGAGCTCTTACTTCTGAAATAGTAAGTGAGGGAGCCTTGTAAAGTCTCTAGGAAATGAGTTGTGGGTTGGACCAACACTGTAGACCCGATATGCTCTGGATGGAGCCAAGTGGTGGGACCAGTCCTGTGGGTTGCAGACAACACGATCTGATTGCTCAGAAGAATGTAAAAACAGATCTTGGTTTGTTTGAGAAACTCAGGATGGGGTTGTGGACCAGGGAAACTGGAGATCTCCAACTCAGTTGTAACTCCTCCCTCTCCTGACCCTCACAGGTCCTCTTCATTCCCGATAAATTGGGCTACTCTATTGTACTCTTTCTGTCTGCCTAAGAATATTCTAGCTATGTACACCTGGCACTAACTGGTCCACTGAGATAATCACAGGGTCAGCAAAGTCTAGACAGATGGGTTGGCTAGAAGACCAAAGGGCCAGCGCGTTGGTCTGGCTCTGTTAGGCAGAACAGAGATCTGGGTCCTTCGCAGCTCACATAGAATGGGTGGAAATACTGATAAAACCAAGAAACAGGTCACAGGATCTAGGTAGAATCAGGGAAAACTTCTTGAGATTTGGGAAACCTCCAAGGGAATCAGGAACACCAGCTTCTTTCTCTAGCTTGATCCAAAGTTGGCCACAGGAAAGGAAGCTCCTGCTCTCATCAGTCTCCAGAGATCAACAGACCCACTTGGAAGCCTTGCATCCCCCCTTATCCATCCCTACTATTCCAGAACCTTACCTGGTCTGTTCCATTTGTGTGCCAGCTCTCCTCTGCCAATCATTTGCAAATGCCCAAACCCTCTGCAACGTTTCCATTCTTTCTATTTCCTTTCCATACTTCAGAAGGGTAAGGTGATGGGGAGGTAACCATGTCCTCCAGAGTGACTCCTTTAGTTCCCAGAGGGATGAGGAGATAGTGAGGTAGGATAGCCTAATGGCTTATAACAAAATGTCCTTGTGTCTTCTGCAAGCCTAAACAGGCTTTCATTCCTAATTGGGGGATGGAGATGGTTAGGATGGATGTCCATCCTGAGAAGAATACATTCTTTTTATTCCTCCATCTGTATGTATGAGGTATTATACTACATGTCTTTGTAATAGAAATATGTGTAGATATGTTACATTTACACATTATACATATTTGTTAATGTGTATACATTGCACATTGTGGTGGCTGGAATTATCCAAAAGCTATATTTCTATAGTTTAAAATATCAATTTATTAAAACAGATCACTCACTACACTCTAACTAGCCATGGGCTCCCTCAGTCTGAACAGATGCCACAGAACTTGTGCAGCCAGCAGAGAGGTGGCCCAAGAGCAGCTGGATTCATGCTTCTGAGAGAGCCAGGGCTGAGGCAAAAAGGTGTGAACAAAATCAGCCTCTAGGAAGGAGAGCTAGGCTAGTCAAAAACAAAACAAAACAAAACAAAAGTGGCTACTATAGCCAAAGCCAATATATCTCCTTCCTGATGTCACTTTGTTTCTCCCCCAGGACATCCCAAGAGGTTTTTCAGTGGACAGTAGCTACACAGAAAAAGAACTTCCTCCCAGGAAGTGGCTGGTCTTCCAGATGCTAAGTTACTTCCTCCCCAACATGTGGTGGCATGATTTCCCCACCCAATGTGGTCACTGCCAAGCCTACTTCATTACTTAATCAAGTCTTTGTTTACCTTTAAGAAGGTCTCCACCTTGTCAGTTTTTACATCTAGAAAAAAAGGACACCACGAAGTCTCAGGGAGAGGCAGCTTGAGCTTCCTAAAATCAAACTGTTTGAGCTTTAAAATAAAACCAATTAATATTAGCGTTCGATAACATATATGCCTGTTTATTTTATCACATGTGTTATATTATGCATGTGTAATGTATACATACATACTCTGGGTGGCTCAGTGGACAGAGTGCTGGGTCTGGAGTTAGGAAGACCTGAATTCAAATACAGCCTCAGACACCAGATGTGTGACCCTGTGAAAATCATTTAACTTCTGTTTGTTTTAATTCACTGGAGAAGGAAAAGGCAAGTTGCTCTGGTATTTTTGCCAAGAAAACCTATGTATAGAATGGTCAATGGGATCCCATAATGAACAACTGAACAACAATGATATATTATGTGTGTGTATTTGACTTTAATTTAGAAAATTTGATCAAGAAGACTTTAAAGTGAAAATGAAGCAGCACATAGGAGAGTGGTCAGGGATAGAATAAAAAAATCTCTGCATTTCTGACAAGTTAAGGTATAGCAAGAGCAAATAGTTAAAACCAAAACAAATATGGCAAGGAAGTGTATCATTCAAAAAGAAACAGATGGATTTTAAAAAAAGTCAGTAAATTAGTATTGTATAATAAGATATAATCATGTGACAATTCCAGCAACTAGAGAGGGGAAATATGCTAGCAGGAATCAATTGAGGGAGAAACAGAATCAATATTGTTATGAGTATAGGCTATAGATTATTAGGATAAAAGGAGGAATTAAATGAGAAGTTTGGGAATAACTTCATACATTAGAATGATCCAATTCTCTGGACATCTTTCTGAACTTTAATTTCTGTCAAAATGAAGCAGATTAGTTGATTAAAGTTGACTTCCTTTAAGGACAACTGCTTGAACCCATGGGTTGAGGCAGACATGATTGGAGATGTAGACTCGAAACGACCACACCAATGCAACTATCAACAATCTGGAAATAGGTCTTGATCAATGACACATGTTAAAACCAGTGGAAATGTGCGCTGGCTATGGGGGGGGGGGGGGGAGTGAAGGGGAAAATAAAAACATGAATCATGTAACCATGGAAAATTTTTCTAAAAATCAAATTTTTTTTAAAAAAAGTTGACTTCCTTTAATGATAATTTCATTTTTCAAAAGGTAGAGGAAACAGAGAGTACTGCTTGGGCTGCTTCTGACTAAGGAGGTACCGATTATAGAAAATGGTGGGAACCTTAGTGAGGGGAAAGGAAATCTAAGAGGCATAGGTGAAGAGAGAAAACATTGGAGAAATGAGGGACAGCCAGTGCAAAGGTCTGGAAATGGGAGATGGAGCTTGATATGTAAGAAATAACAAATAGCCTAGGATGCTTGGGCTGTTGAGTGCCTGGAAGGGACTTCTGTGTATAAAGAATGAAAAAGTAGAAAAGAGGCCAGTTTGTGGACATCTTTAAATGCAAAAAAGAATTTCCATCTTACTTCAGCAGTATTTATTGAGTAGGGGAGTGACATGGCAAAGCCTAAGATTTAGTAAAACCATTTTGGTGATTCTGTGATGCATGATTTGGAGAGGGAATATTGCAATAGTTCTATAGTTTGAGGAAGGAGGGCACTTGTATCTGAATCTCAGGAAGGACTTATTGGTGGAGATGATGAGTTACAGAAAAAAGACAGAATTACTCAAATTTTATTTTCCTTCTGTTTTCCTTGTCAAATAGAATGATCTTCAGATTTAGAAAAATGGAACAAACATGGTTAATAGGGAATTGAAACCTCAAATAAATGAGGAAGTGGTAAGACAGCACCCAGCTTTATAAGGCCACTTTATAAGGCCAGGACAACTTGCAAGGTAAGACATTAAAATTATTCAACCAATAAGCATTTTTTTTAAACCTTTACCCTCTGTCTTAGAATCAATACTGTATATTTGTTCCAAGGCAGAAGAGTAGTAAGGGCTAGACAATGGGGGTTAAATGACTTGCCCAGGGTCACACAGCTAGGAAGTATTTGAGGTCAGATTTGAATTTAAGACCTCCCATCTCTATGCGTGGGTCTCACTCCACTGAGCCACCTAGCTCCCTACTTTCCCCTCCCCCCCCCAATAAGCATTTAAGTACCTACCATGTGCCAGGCACTGGGCTAAGTACTGAAAAGATAAATGAAAAAGAACTCTAAGGAACTTTTATTCTTTTTTTTTTTTTAAACCCTTGTACTTTCGGTGTATTGTCTCATAGGTGGAAGAGTGGTAAGGGTGGGCAATGGGGGTCAAGTGACCTGCCCAGGGTCACACAGCTGGGAAGTGGCTGAAGTCAGATTTGAACCTAAGGAACTTTTATTCTAATAAAGGAACTTACATTCTAATGACAGAATTGACAAATATATTTCTAAATTATTGACTTATAGAGAATGCCAGAAGTGCTTTAAGACCGAGGTGGTCTCACCTAACTTGTTGGAAGCTATTTTTTGGACCCATACTTCTACATCCCAATTTGGTGGATCTGAAATATGGCAAACAGCAACTCCATCATCATTCAGACAGAAGTGGACGTTTATTTTTGTTTATTGTGTGGCCAGAGTTGACCTGTAGCATTTTTCATAGAACTGAATATATCTTTTGGTCCTTTGCTAAAGGAAGCACATGATTAATACCTCTTTCCAGGCTAGTTCTTTGATCCTTTTGACTGGGCCTATCTCCAAAAAATGATTAGCCATAAGCCAGATAACACTTGTCCACTCAGGAGATCAGGAAAGGAATTAAGGAAAAAGTCCTCTCCCTTCGTTTTTTAGCACATTAATTTGGATATTTATTTGACAATTCTTTTTTAGACTCCCTCTGAGGGAAAGAATGGATTCTCTCATTTTACAGATAAGGAAACTGAAGCTCAGACAGATGAAACTAGTTGCCCCAAGATCAATACTGCTAATCAGATCTATGCATAGGGCATGGCAGTCAGGAGTATCTGCAAGTCCCTCAGCAAAAATAACTGAATTTAACAGTCATCAAAACTCTTCCCACTGAACCCTAAGAGATAAGGAACCACCATACTCTTGAAATATCATGTTTTCTTGTGTTGTGTGAGTATTGTTAAACCTTGGGCCTCAGGGTGTAACAAGATTCATGGGTCACCCAAACTTTGGGGGAGCAACTCTGACAGCCTTCACCCATAAACCTATTCATTTCTTCCACACCTAAGTGTCTGACATGCATATTACCCAAGATACCTACCTCTCCCACTTGGAGCTGCAGTAAGGCTTGGCACTAGGTCAGACATGACAAAGGCATTGGATCCTCTGCAAAAGTCTCCAAGTAGATTGAATAACTCAGTCAGGAATACAGTAAAAGTTAGACTTTTCCAATTCAATTCAATGGGAGGTCAAGATGGGTATGATCAGTTGTGGTTCTATTATTTATTAATAGAATTATCTGGGGGCACCTAGATGGCTCAGTGGATTGAGAGCCACATCTAGAGATGGATGGTCTTGGGTTCAAATAAGGCCTCCGGCATTTCCTAGTTGTGAAACCCTGGGCAAATCACTTAATCTCAACTGCCTAGTCCTTAGGTTCTTCTGCCTTGGAAACAATACATGGTATTAACTCTTAAGACTGAAAGTAAAGGTTTAAAAAAGGGAAAAAATAGGATTATCTGTTTATGAGAAAATTACTTGAAATAACTTCCTGCCTAAAAGGGTTTAAGGGTGGAACTTAATGTGGAGCCAGTCAGTCTGGAAGTTCCCCTAAAAGAGAATTCTTCCAGGGCTTTTAAATATCCCATTAACATCTATTATGCCACCCTGGTGTGAAGAGTGAATCAAACTCTCTTTGTATAATAATCAGCAACTTTTTAATCAATCAAAAACTTAAGTATCCCTACTTTGTACCTTACCAGTCACTTAAGTATGAGAGTTCACAAGTCACTTGCTAGAGTGGGTGACAACTCCAGAGGCCACTGCCCCACCCCTGGGCAGTGCTAGGCAAATTGAAAGACTGTGATTGGTTCCCTAAGTGGATAAGGGATAGGAAGTGACCTGGGAAAAGGACTATAAAAAGTCCTGAACTTGTCCAGGAGACTTCTCCTTTGGACTTTCTGCTCCTTGGATTTTCTCCTTTGGACTTCTTCTTTGGAGGATGGCTCCTTGGGGCTTTTGGACTTGGGCTTTTGGACTTGGGACTTTTGAGTTTTGGGCCTTTTGACTAGAGTTTTTGGCTATGGGACTTTGACTTTCAGCTTTGGAGCTTCTTGGAGTCAGAGACTTTCTTTTTGGGTTCATTGCTGCCTCGGTGAGCTTAGCTCATGAGGGTTTTCCTACATTGGGACCTTGTCTGGATCCTACCTGGCTTGCTGGTGAGTGACTAGGATTCCCATGTGGTGAATGGAACTCTGTTAGGGAGCAAGCTTCATTTCACCAGATAAGCACAGTCTCCTTACCTAGGCAGTCTCCTTACCTTTTCCCCTTCCACATTTCCTTTTTTATAAATATTCCAGTTAAACAACATTGTTAAAAGCTGCTAATAGTTTTCCTGACTTAAGGGATAAGAATCGGTGACCACTTTTTTACAATTCTCTTATTTAGTCAAAAATCCCAATTTAACCATTATACTGGATTCTACAAATCTTATAATCCCAGCAAAAAGGGGGGTTGGGGGCTGAGGAAGAACATGGAGAGTCTTGGGATTTCCCTTCTTTTGGAAGAAGGATTCACCTGAGAATAAAAATGGAATTAGAAGTCCTGGCCACAGTTGTCTCAAGGAAAAGGATCTGGGGGGAAAAAAAAGTTCTCTGTCAGGTGAAAGTATTTCAGTTCAATTTAATAAATAGAACTAAAGCAGTACTAAGAAAACTTAGGATCTACACTTCTGTATGTTCCCTCAAAGATCAAGGTTAGTGCTTACAATTTCTGAAACCCTTCTCCCACCTCTTAAAAAATCTAGGAAGTTACTGCTTTACCTCCTAAAGGTATGAGGAGATAATGGGGTAGGACAGCCTACCAGCTTGCTTTCCTCCTTGAAGTGAGGTAAGAGGTCTCCCAACTCACAGGGCCTGTGACAGTAACAAAATGTTTTGGAGGTCTTATTCCGCAAACCTAAACAGACTTTCATCGCTAACGTCGGGGAGGTGGCCGGGGAGAGGAGGGAACCCATAGTAGATGGATATCCACTCTGAGAAGAACACATTATTTCTTTTTATTCTCCACAGATTCAAATCCTGTCCCTGATGCCTCCACATCTTCCCTAAGTTTCTGTAAAGTTATGAGCTTGGCCTTTCTACATGGATAAGTAGTGGGAACCCTCTAGAAGCCAGGGGCCCAGCCCAATGCAAAAGGAACAAAAAACAACCTCCCTACTCACCCATCACAGGGGAATGTTGTTATATCCTGGATTAACAGCTGGATGAGAACACGTGATATAAGAATTTTGGCCCGCCCCTCCCCGCCACAGACTGAACTGAGCATGCGCCAACTGCTCACGCATGCGCTGCTACTTCCGCAGTTTATGAAATACGTCCCAAAGGCCTTGTAAGTCCAGACTGCTTAAAGGGTGGTGGTGACTGCAGGTCGTCATGACCAGAACTAGGGGAGAAGAGAGAGAGCGCGTCGGTCAGGCACGCTGTACTCTGGTGTTGCTTTGGCTGACAGTGACCCCTGATTTGTCCTCCGCTTGGAGCAGCAGTGATCCCCTTAAGCAGCAGCGGTGGCCAGTTCCTTACAGGTGAGTGCGCATGCCTCCAAGAGGGGACCTGGGCCTCTATGGGGAAGGGGAGTCACGTGCGGCTGCGCGCGCATATCCCGGGCTGCTGGGCTGTAGGAGGTTGGGGTTGGAGACCGGCGTGGAGTACTTCCTCATTAATCCATTGTCTCCCAGCTTTCTCTCCTACTTCACCTGCCTCTAGGACAGATTAGCGGTGAGGTAGGAGTCTGTGAGGAAAGTAGGGAGGCATTTTTTGGTAAAGTATTTTTTTTTATCTTAAACCCTTAGCTTCTGTGTATTGGTTCCTTGGTGGAAGAGTGGTAAGGGTGGGTAAGGGGGTCAAGTGACTTGCCCAGGGTCTCACAGCTGGGAAGTGTCTGAGGTCGGATTTGAACCTAGGACCTTCCGTCTCTAGGCCTGACTCTCAATCCACTGAGCTACCCAGCTGCCCCTAGGGAGGCATTTTTTGAGCTCCTCTTCCCCTCTCTGTATTAAAATACATACATTTTCTTAAACTAGACATCTTTTGTAATGGAGAATAAAACCTGGAAGTCTGTGGGTATTTGTACTCAGAGTGTTAGGAGGAACGCAGGTGTTTCTCCTTTGAGGAGTTCTGTGGTTGCTTAGGGTGATATTCCTCCTGTGACAGCCTGGCCAAACTTCAAAATAGACAAATCACAGTAAGGTTCTATGTGAGGATACTAGCAGATCCGTACTCCTTACAGAGGTGTGGTGAGGCTTTAACGTAAGTGTTTCCATCCTTTAAAGCAGAGTATGCAAGTTTGCCAGTTGTGACATGAGAAAAAATAGCTGACATACAAATTAGTTGGATGCTTTCCTTCCTGGCTTCCTTCACTTTGGGGGATAGTAGGAGATACTGAGGAGGCTGCGAGGGGGCACAGTGGATAAAGTGCTGGACCTCTAATTAGAAGATTTGAGTTCAAATCTAGTCTCAGGCACTTGATAGTGTGTTCCAGGGGAAGTCACTGTATGCTTCTGGAGAAGGAAATGGCAAACCACACTAGTTAACTTCACCAAGAAAATCCTATGGCCAGTGTGGCCCAATGGACCACAGAAGTAGAACACAATTCAGATATTGCTATTAATGAAACCATCAGGCCAAGCCTCTCCTGTTCTAGAGTAGTAGTGTTAAACTCAAAAAGGGGTTGGGGGGGGGGGGGTGGGAACAAGCTGGATGTTAGGATCCAAATAACTATGTTTTGCCTTATTTTTAAAAAGATCTCCCAATTGCATTTTGGTCTGGTTATTCAGCAGTTCCACATGGGAGTGTTTTAGACTGTGTGACACCAGAGTTTTGAATACCCAATGAATGAAGTTGCTTGCCCTGTAGGGAGTGTGTGCACTGTGTCTTAAGGGATAAAAGTTCATTTGCAAATTGATTCTGAGCAAGAAAGGACCTTAATAGGTCACCTGGTCCAGTGGTGTCAAATTTAAATAGAAATGGAACAGACTTAGGAAGCTACCACAAATATATTATGTTGCTCTGAAGTTTTATTTAGTTTGTAAAACATTTCCATAATTACATTTTAATCTGGTTCCTGCCACACTGGAGTTTTGTGGGCCTGTGATCTAATCCCACCATTCCACATTTCTCAGATTTGGCTTTTAATATTTTATAGTTTCTGTAAGGTCAATTGGCATTGTCTAACAAGGTTAGGGAGTAAGTGCTAAATATTGATTATGGCATGTTAGTGTTGCAAGGTAATTTAGAGATTTATTGAGTTCAATCAGTGAATTAGAATAAAGAGCTAGTAAATAGTAGGCCTCTTACTCATATCCATGAGATACAGCTTGTTCAGTTGTGTCTGACTGTGTGATCCCATTTGGATTTTCTTGGCAAAGTGGTTTGCTATATCCTTTCCAGCTCATTTTACAGATGAGGAAACCTGGGGCACACAGGATTAAACAACTTGCCCAGGGTCACATAGCTAGTGTCTGAAGCCAAATTTGAACTCAGAAAAATGAGTGTTCCTACTCTAGGTCCAGCACTCTATCCTCTGTGTCACCTAGCGGCCCAAAATACACATCAATTTATATGTGTGTACATACACACACACATTTAAAACCTTACCTTCTGTCTTAGAATCAATACTGTGTATTGGTTCTAAGGCAGAAGAGTGGTCAGGGCAAGACAATGGGGGTTAAGTGACTTGCCCAGGGTCACAAATATAGGAAGTGTCTGAGACCAAATTTGAACCCAGGACCTCTCATCTCTGGGCCTGGCTCTCAATCCACTGAGTCACCCAGCTGCTCCCCCCATCCCCCAATATGTGTGTGTGTGTATATATATATATATATTTTATATACACACACCTATCTTAGCAGCTTGGTGTAGAGTTTGCCAGAAGAGATATATATATATATATATATATATATACTGTTTTGTTTTTAATCTACTGTCAATTAAAGATACTATGGTTACTGTTTTTGCTCTTAGAGGCAGCAAGTAAACACCTGACCTGGAGTCCAGAAAATTAATCTCTGACATATCCTATCTTTGTGACCCTACACAAGTCACTCCCCCAGGCAAGCTACAGAGTAGGTCGAATTATGCTTTGGTAATAGGAGGTACTTGCTGGAGCTCTCCAAATCTATGAACTCACAGGGCCAGTCCATTATTGGTTCTTGGTCTTACTTTCTGGGAGCAGTCAGTCTAAACCCTAGAGATACAAAGAAACGGTAAAAGCACAGTCTCTACCATCAAGAAGCTTACATTCTAATGTAGGAAGACAGTCAAAAAAAATTTTTTTTTCAGTTTCTGTATTATCATCACAACCACCTTGTGAGATTAGTAGTAGAGAAAGGGACTGGACCTGTGATGTCATGGATAAACGGAACTCTCCCACCATTGCAAGTCAGCGCTTTCTCTGCAATTTATAGTCCTTTATTTTTTAATTAGAAAAAACATCTTTTTTTCTCCCCCTCCACTGGGAAAACAAAGCAAAACCCTTATAACACAAAAATATACATAATCAAGCAAAATAAATCCCATCATTGGCCATACCCCCAAAAAAGTCTCATTCTGCTCTCTGAACTCATTTTCTCTATCAGGAGTTGGGAAGTTTGCTTCATCATCAGTCTTCTGGAATTCTAATAGGTCATTGGTGGCAATCTACATATAGTCTTAGAGGGTTGACTAGAGCACTAGAGGTAGAAAAGGCATTGAACCTCTGTGAAACTCAGTTTCCTCATATATAAGGGGGAAAGATTGTTACCTAAAATGAATTTTAAAGGAAATTTGGACTCAAATGAACATGGCCACACTAATTCCTTTCAGGTTTTTTTTTTTCTTTAATAAAGGCGTTTTGAATTCCGTCCTACACCAGATCCTTATTGTCAAGCTCAATATACTTTCTGCCCAGCTGGTTCTCCTATTCCACTTATGAGGGATGATGATGTCATAGAAGTTTTTCGATTACAAGCACCAGTATGGGAATTTAAATATGGTGATCTCCTAGGGCATTTGGTAAGAACAGACCTTTATTTTGCCATGGCTCTGAATTATTGAATGCATTTTGATTTTGGAGGAAACCCATTAAATTTTCTTGTGTGTACACACATAGACATATATATCCACCCAATTTCTTATGTCCATACACATTTATATATATCATCTTTACACTGATTCAATTTTGAACACTTAGACCAGTGATTCCCAAAGTGGGAGCTACCGCCCCCTGGTGGGTGCTGCAGTGATCCAGGGGTGGTGGTGTTAGCCACAGGTGCATTTATTTTTCCTATTAATTGCTATTAAAATTTTAAAAAATTAATTTCCAGGGGGCTAAGTAATATTTTTTCTGGAAAGGGGGTGGTAGCCAAAAAATCTTTGGGAACCACTGACTTAGACTAAGAAGTAAAAAGCTGTGTTTTTTTGTGTTTTTTTTTACAAATTAATCATCTTAACATCACCAAATACTGTAACTTTTAACATTTTTTCAATACTTAATTATTAACTTTATTTTGAAATAATTTAACAGGAGCTCTGATACTGTGGCCAACAAAATAGACTGTACTAGTTCCAGGACTTGTAGGAATTGGCATTCCTAATGTATTCTAACAGTGTGTATATTAGATGTCATTGTAAGAACCCTGGGCTTTGTATATTTATGATACTTAAATTTTTTTGAAGTATGTCTTAGTGTGTCAAGTATAGGATATTTTAAACAGTTTTCTTCTTATATGATTTCTTCATTTCTCAGCCTGGACAGGTCATTCTCTAAGTCAAGGGAGAACCACAGAACTACTTCACATCACCCTTCCCCACTAAAGTAGCCCTGGCTAGGAGCAGTATCATGTACTAAGGGTAGGGTTAAGCCTGAGAACAAAGAGCCACAGCTTGAGGAGGGAGAATGAGAATGTGCAGGAGAAGCAGGTGTCTTGGCCAGTCTCATTTATTAACAGCCTGCCACAGTATTAGGGTGGTTTGGGGGATGGGATATGATGGTTAGGATTGGGCCCAAACTGTGGTTTGGGAAGGCCAACAGAACCCAGTCCAGGCAGAGCTTGGTCTGAGACCAACACACACAGACCACTTAGTAACAGGGAAGTTGTATTTATTCTAAGAGGAAAGGATAGATGGGAATTAGGATGACCCTGATACTTAATGTCAACTAAAATTTCCCAGATCTAGTGTGTTCCCTCATTGAAAGTCTTCAGTGAGTTTGATCTATACTAACCTTCACTTCTCTGACCTAAAGAAATTGCAATCCCAGCTATACCTTAATCTGCACTAAACCCTCCCCCCTTAGGGGGCATTAGAGGTTGTGGTCTATGGCAGTTTGGCAGGGCCCAGGGAGAGGTCCTGGATCCAGAAAGAACCCAGAACTGGTCTTACAGTCAGTTGGCCAGATGTTCCAGGATCACAAGGAAATGGCAGACAACAGCAAGGCAACAGATAGAATGGGGAATCGGGGTAGAATTAGCCACTAAGGAAAAGTAGCCACCTCTCCAGAAACCTCCAGAGAGAGAGAGACAGCCCAAACCCCAGTTAACTGTCTGACCCCCACTTTCACATTCTAGAATCTTTATCCTTCTACAACTCTCCCATGCAGACCAACTTCAAAAAAATCAGTCTTCCTTATAACACCACCATTTTTTAGTTATTGAAAAAGTCTGAAAGGTGGGTAGCAGCTTTCAGCTTTGCTGAAATGCAGATTGTGTGAAAGACAATAATATGAGATGACTAAAAAGGTGGCTTGGAGGCAGCTTTCAGTGCCTGGCTGAGAAGTTTGTAATTTATCAAAGATTTTTTACAAAGGGAATGACATACTCCTAACTTAAGACATAGGAAAATCATGTGGGCAACTCTCCAGAGAATAAAGAGTGAAGTGGGTTAGGATGACAAGGCCAATCTGAAGGTTCTTTCCGTAGGCATGGCCTGAGTTTGCATAGTACCTCAGTAGTGGCATGGAAAGGGGATGGATGAGAAAGATGTTAAGAAGGTACAATCCACAAAGCTTAGAAGCTAATTTGATATAGGCAGTGAAGAAGAAGCAAAGACTCTGAGGCTGCAACTCAAAGATTCATGATGCCCCCAGCAAAAATAGGAAAGTTTGAAGATGATGATTTAATGGAGAAAGAGCGTAACTTCCATTTTGGAGATTTAAAACACTTTGAATTTAGAATGTAAGTACCTCAAAGGGGGGTGGGGGGTGTGTTTTGGTTTGGTCTTTTATCTTTTATACTCCTGGTAGGAAAGTACTCTACTTGCTAGAATAAAAAAATTGCTTAAAATGCACTATAATTAAAAACACTAAGAAATACATATGGGATAATAATTACTATTATATTGAAATATCATAATTATATATTATAGTAATATAATATGTAATTATATTAATGATTGCTACTTGAGATATTGATGAGAAACCTAGGTGGAAACTTGTAGAAAATAGGTAGCTAAAGATCCAGGAAAGGAATTCAGGAGATTTAGATTGCATTTATAGATTTGGGAGTCAATTCTATAGGGATGGACATATGAATATGTGGGAATAGAGATCATCATCAGGTTATTAAAGAGTCTAAAACAAAGTATTGAGGGATACCCCAGCTTAAAACACAAAACATCCTTATTTTGCAATCATTTTAATATCTTGCTTTATTTTTACACAGAATATTATGCATGATGCTATTGGGTTCAGGAACACTTGGACAGGCAAGAACTACACCATGGAATGGTATGAACTCTTCCAACTGGGAAACTGCACATTTCCCCATCTCCGACCTGAAATGAATGCACCATTCTGGTGTAATCAGGGAGCTGCCTGTTTTTCTGAAGGTATTGATGATAATCACTGGAAAGAAAATGGGACTTTGGTTCTGATAGCAACCATATCAGGTGGGTTTTGAAAACATCATAGCATAAGCATACTGATATTAGAACCAGATTTCCAGACAGCTAGATAGATGGCTTGGTAGACTGAGTCACGCCTAGAGATGGGAGGTCCATGGGTTCAAATCTGGCTTCAGACACTTCCTAGCTATGTGACTCTGGGCAAGTCAATTAAACCCCATTGCTTAGCCCTTTGTGCTCTTCTGTCTTGGAACCAATACACAGTATTGATTCTAAGGGGAAATGTAAGGGTTTAAAATAAAACCCTAGCTTTAACTGAGAATAATTATCTTTCTTCAGTATTATAAGTCAACAGCAAAATGTATACCTAGAACCACTAATTCTTAAACCAGAATATTATTCATGTAGTATGTTGACTATTACCACTGGAAATTAGTAGGAAATTATGGTTCAGTACTCTCACATCATAAAAATTAGTAAAAAGGAGGTGAATTGTTTGCAGTACTACATTTGAGCCTTTAGAGTGCTAATGTTTCCTAGGCAGAGTGTTAGTAAGAATTAGACAAATTTCTTGGGGGAAAAAATTGGTTAGGGCTTCTGTAACTGAGCAAAGCTTCCGGTAAGCTATTTTTAAATTATAAAACTAAGCTATATTAATAAAGCAGCATTCTTCTTTTCTGACATTTTTAGTTTGTTTAGATACCCCTACATTTCAAATTCATAAAGCATTAAAATCTAAGGAGTACTAATTTTTAAAAATAGTATTTTCAGGGCAGCTAGGTGGCTCAGTGGATTGAGAGCCAGGCCTAGAGACAGGAGTCCTAGGTTCAAATCTGGCCTCAGACACTTCCCAGCCGTGTGACCCTGGGCAAGTCACTTGACCCCCATTGCCTAGCCCTTACTGCTCTTCTGCCTTGGAGCCAATACACAGTATTGACTCCAAGACGGAAGGTGAGGGTTTTAAAATAAAAACAAAATGAAACAAAAAAAACACCTTACCTTCCATCTTGAAATCAATACTGTGTATTGGTTCTAAGGCAGAAGAGCGGTAAGGGCTAGGCAATGGGGGTCAAGTGATTTGCCCAGGGTCACATGGCTGGGAAGTGTCTGAGGCCAGATTTGAACCTAGGACCTCCCGTCTCTAGGCCTGGCTCTCAATCCACTGAGCTACCCAGCTGCCCCCAGGGTTTAAAAAAAAAAAAGTCATTTTGATCACGGTATAATACTAAGTTGATTAAAATTAAGCTGTGTTATTTTTTCTGTTGTTAGAAAAGGGAACTATACTAGGAAACAGAAAACCTGATCTTGCAATAGGAGTGGGAAAACATCTGTATTGTACATAATGTGGATAATACATATAATATCTATTTGTAGAGATGTACTTTTAGTGTATTTAAGAAACATATTGATGAATATAAATAACATTTTCCCCAGCCTATGGATCTGAGACACCTTACTTTTCTCTTTCCCTTTAATGTTGCTGGAGCTAGAGGTGAAGAGAATCCAAATTGTAAAGATAAAGACTCTTTCTTTTGGACTTAAAGAGTGAGTTTTAATCTTGACGATAATACTCTGAAGACTTCTCTGGATCTGTTTCTTCTGTAAAATGAACAGGTTACATTAGGTACCCTCAGATGTCCCTTCTAACTCTATTGCCCAATATGTAAAATGTAGTACTAAAACCTTAAGGTTAAGGGCTAGCCCAAGTGATTACAAGCCTAGGTTCCACAATTCTGAATGTTAATTTTACATTCTTTTTATAGTAGGGAGAGCAAAATCCTGATTTGAGAGTCACCACTATTTAAAGAAACTTTACATTTCATAAAATCCATTCTTCTACCTTCAGAGTATACCTACCTGATTATTCCAGGCTTATAAAATATATCTTAAAACATCCAAGATCATGAAAAAGGTACATAGAAAACTGAATGGAATTAGCCACTGAATATATGTTTTGTTTTGTTTTTTAAACTCTTACCTTCTGTCTTGGAATCAATACTAGATACTGGTTCCAAGGCAGAAGAGTGGTAAGGGCTAGGCAATGGGGGTTAAGTGACTTGCCCAGGGTCACACAGTTAGGAAGTGTCAGGCCAGATTTGAACCGTCTCTGGGCTTGGCTTTCAATCACTGAGCTACCCAGCTGCCCCCACTGAATATTTGTTAATGATGTCCTTGAGTAAAACAAACATAAGGTGGGTTAAGAACTCCAATATAAATTCAAGACTGAGCCTGTTTGGCAAGATTAAACTAATTCAGAATTGATCCTAGTAAATACTCAATGCTATTAAAGGTGGTTTAAAACAAAAAGGAGAAGCTTTTGAATCAACCCACTTTTATAACAATATGCATATATACTAAATTCTCAGCTTATACTTATGAATTAATGAAGGCAGTATGACCTCATGGCTTAGGATATGAATGTAGGAGTGAGGAAATCCTGGCTCTGAGTTCTTTGTGGCAACATGCAGTATTGCCATGGGCAAATCAATTAATTTCTCTGTCTTAATTTGTAAAATGGAATTTTATTTACTACCTCACAGAGTTGGTGTTAGGCTCTGGGAATTGTGTGTGAAGTGTTCTATAAATCTTAGGAATTATTATCCTTTTACCATTGTCTTGTGAAAGATAATTTGAGATATTTCTTGCTTTGACTTAGGTGTGATTACATGAGATTGGAGGAGCTTGAATCCTTGCTAAGAAATCCAAACATTTTCATTTATTCATATCTGTTGATATGTGCATAATTATAAATCTCTTTTTTTATAGGAAAAATATTTAACCAAATGGCAAAGTGGGTAAAACAGGATAATGAAACAGGTATTTATTATGAAACATGGAATGTTCAAGCCAGTCCAGAAAAAGAGTCAACAGTATGGTTTGAATCTTATGACTGTTCCAAATTTGTCTTAAGAACATATATAAAGTTGGCTGAATTTGGGGTCGAGTTTAAGAAGATAGAAACCAACTATACCAGAATATTTCTGTACAGCGGAGAACCTATGTATGTGGGAAATGAAACTTCAATTTTTGGACCTACAGGAAATAAGACTCTTGCTACTGCTATAAGGAGATTTTATTACCCATTTAAACCTCATTTGTCAACTAAAGAATTTTTATTAAGTCTCTGGAAAATATTTGATGTAGTGGTTATCCACAGGCAATTTTATTTATTTTATAATTTTGAATATTGGTTTTTACCAATGAAGCCTCCCTTTATAAAAGTAACATATGAAGAAATTCCTTTACCAAGCAAAACACTGGTTTCTAGAACATTGGGACTTTGAGAGGGACATGTCAGTATTGCCTTTTTGGGTATTCAGGGAGTGAGTGATTTGATCCTATTATGGATCATCCAGGAACCCTATGCCTATTCTCCTTTCATAGGTGGCGAAATTCAAATCAACAAATCACTTTATCTGTTAACATCTCTTGGGATTTGGGTGGGGAGAAGTAAATATAGTATTGAATTGGCAAAAGTTAGCCTCTTGGATTATCTGGATTTCAAGAGTACATTAACATGGAAGAAGAATCACAGTCTGTGGGGTTAATATTATACAGACTGTTATAGTGCCTTGTACATAGGTGCTTAATAAATGTTGGAATTGAATTATATAATTGCAGGGGAAAGGTTTTATGTTTTCTGTATAACACTTAAAACTTTTAAATAGTCTTCTATGTTATAATCATTTTAGAGTGCTTTGGATCCAGATATGGCACTGAATGAGTTCTGCTTATTGGAGTTTTTAAGACTTCTTTTTAAACATAGCAAGTATAAAAATTTTTCCTTTTGGTGACAAAGTGCTTATTCCAGTCTCACCCCAGACTTTGAGCTTCAGAATTTCCTGAAGTTTGCAATATCAGGTTTGAATTGATTACATAATGTTTCATTGGTTTGTCAGAAAATATCTGAATTCCTATGGGCAGAATTAATCCTTAATATTTTACTAGTTTTACTTTCCACTTCAATAATTAGCAATGATATGTAGGATCAAGTAATAATGTTATAGTTTACTAAAGCATTGTATTCCTCAATTATACATGCAGGCAGTCTTCTCTTGATGTCTTTTCATGACACCAGTTCACTAGTGCCACAAAATTACAATTCTCAATCCATTATCTTGCTCATGGTCAGTTTTAGCCATAGCCAGTTTTTGAAAAAGCATCCTTGTTAAAAGGATGGAAGTATTAGAAAGGCATCCCAGTAGGGAGCAAGTATAAAAGCTTATACACATTTTTGTTTTTTACCAAATAACATATGTGAAGATAACAATCCATTCCAGGAACAAGATGAAATAAAAATCAGGGACAACTAGTTGGAGTAAAGGCTGTATTATAAGTTAACATTTTTAAACCTCGTTGAAAAATTAGAACATCTTTTAGATGTAACTGATGTTGCCAAAATAAAGGTTATATGTATCATGTCATATCATACTTAGTAGTATGTACTAAGTTGCTAGGAGAAAAACAGTCTTTTTCAAAAATATTCACACAATGAAGCTTTGTGTAGTAGTATTATATGTGCAAGTTGACAATGTAAGAAGGGTTATCATTCATATGAACGAATCTTAATTTTATTTCAGGTTAAACTATTATAGTAGGGGTTAGTAAGAAACAGTTTAAAAGGAAGTTATAGTGAAGAAATTACTTGTAAGTAGTGGCCAGAAACTAGTTTAGACAGAGCAATCACTTGTCCCTTAACATATTGAGAATTCTTCTGTAGGTTATTGCTTGTAAGACATTTTAATACATAATTAGTGATTGCCTGAAATAAGAGATATTGCTGGAGCAGAATAGAGCTATAATACACAATAGTTGTTTTTTTTAACTTGGGTTTCACTTGGGTCCAGTGCTCCATCCACTGTGCTACCTAGCAACCCCTCACTTTTTATAAAATGGGTATGTGTATGTGTGTATATATATATGTGTGTGTGTATATATTTATGTATGTATTTTATATAATCATGGGGGCAGCTAGTGGATTGAGAGCCAGGAGATCCTAGGTTCAAATCTGGTGTTTAGATACTTCCTAGCTGTGTGACTCTGGGCAAGTCACTTAACCCCATTGCCTATCTTTACTGCTCTTTTGCCTTACAACCAAAACACAGTATTGATTCTAAGATGGAAAGGAAAGGTTTTTAAAAATTGTATGTGTGTGTATATATATATATATATATATATACATATATACATATATATATATATATATATATACACACACATATTTTAAAAATCTTAAAACAATTTTTTAAAAGAAGCCTATTCCATAATTCTGTTCTTTGGTTTTAATTCTGTTCTTGGGTTTAGTGAATATACTCCTAAAGTGGTTTTTACTTTGTGTTAGTTCTGATAAATTGATACAATTAACTGAAATACAACCAAAACAAAAATAAGAATTTCATAATGATTCTTGCACTTACAAAGTGCAATAGTTTTTTTTAACTTGTTCTAAAAGAAAAAAAAATATAGCTTTTAAAGACCTTAATAAGGTTTATTACACTATTGTGGTACTACAGTTAAACTGTAATCTTCAGGAAATGGGCTTTAAAAAAAAAGACAGCTTGTAGAGTTGTTTGGTGGATAAGTCACATAAGTGTAGGACAAAAAAATCTGCAATTTGAGTACAAGTAGGTGAAACCTGATTTGGCAGATTCAATCACTTCTATTTCCCAATTGGGACCTGACAAATGTTTTTCTCTTCCTCTCCTTAAACAGAAAAGGATAATAATTACATGTTTGATTTATGGGAATACCTTAGTGATAAAACTAAGCAATTAATTCGTAAATGTCTTCCTAATTGTGAAATTTTAAGCCCTACCTCCAAATGAATTTTAGGCACCAGCTAGTGGGAGAAAATATTATTTTACAGGGATAAAGTCCCTTGAAATTATATCTTTTAGAATAGTTGTAAAGATATAGGGTATAATTTTTTGCTAAGAGCGTGAGAGATGTTAGTCTTCAGTCTGGACAAACTTCTTTTTTGGAGCATTGTATGCCACCTCCAGCTGCCAATAAAGAGAGTAGAAATCCACTGGATTAGAAGGCTGATGTCCCATGTTCAAACCTTGTTCTACTTATACCAGTACAGCACTGATAAGTTCTAATTTTTATGTGCATTTTCTCATCTGTAAAATGATGCAGATGTGTTTTGCCACTAAAATATTTGATATATTACCACTTAATGTATAATTTTTTAAGCTATGAAACCAAAATGGTACAGTTGCCTTTTGTTATTAGAGGCCCTTTCACACAAAATTAAGATTTTGCTTAATAGCAAAATAAAGTTATTAGCTTTCCTATAGCCTTTAAAAGCTTCCATGAAGATGAATAAAAGCATTGGTAAGAAAAGTTAATGGTTTATTATTTGAGGAATGGTTTTTAGTAATGTTCTATGCTCAATACATAAAAACTCTTGTCACAGATCAGATTATTCTCTAGTTTCCCAATAACCTCCAAAAAGAAAGTAAATGCAGATTGTGTAATTTTTTTTTAAATTATAATCATATGTATACTAGAAGTCTTTATGACTGGAGATGCAACTAGCAAGCTTAAAATGTCAAACTTAGGAACTTGCAAGATGAGATAGGCAAAATTAACCTCTTAAAGGTCTCCCTTACTCATTTTATATATCATTCATTTTCTCTACATTCAGTGCTAATCTTTACCAGTGTTTTCCATATATCTGTGGGTATCAATCTTGAATAAATAAGCTTCTTTCCCAAAATAAGGACTTATTCCTAAACAAAATTTTATGTTCATATTAAACTGAAAAAACGTCAAATACAACTTCTCCAACCATTATTAAAAATGAGTCTCTATCTTGAGTTTTAAAGTCAGAAAATAATTTAAAACCTTATAAGCTATTTGATTATTGTAATACTCCAGAATTTAAAACTATATTTATTCTCAAATTGATAGAAGTGTTGAGCATATAAATGATAAGTAAAAATTAATCTTGTGTTGTGGACATTTTTATAAATTGAAATTAAATATTTCAAACATTATACAAATCATCTTGTACAAAATGTAAACTCCCAAATAAAGCTTTGGTTATTAGAATTTATGTTCTTTCAAATCCATTTACTAAAGATGTTGAAGGAGATCTATGCCTGTATTAAAATACCCCAAATACTTAACACTCATTTCTGTTGAAAGTCAAGCTTATGAAGGGGTGTGTGTGCACACACAAAATAACCACTAGAGTTCACTTGTTATTCATTTTAAAAATTGGGCTATTATATTGTTTCTGCTTATTTATGCATGGCTGAAGATTAAGCTCTCATTCAAAATCCCAAGGCAAATCCAAATTATTTAGAAGACTATAAAACTGCAATTCAATATGGAATTCTATTTTGAAAAAGATAAAACTTGTAAGCAGTTGGAATTCCCAATTGCTAACTGAGACTAACTGTTTCTGAAACACTGATAAAAATAATTTCAAGCATCAATTTATACTGTCAGGAATAAATTACTTAAAAATGGATGGTTCGTGCCCTTCTAGTTTCTCCCAAAAGGAAAATATTTAGCATTAGTCCCCAGAACCAAAGTTTTATATAAAGTCTAGGAAATTCAGGATGTTTGAAGATAAAACTTAATATTTTTACAGACTATACAATACACCACTACCTTGGTATAGGTGAAGACAACTTAAAATGACAACTTTAAAGTGTGTGTGTATGGGGGAAATCATTTAGAAAATATTTAAAATAGTGTGATTGCTAATCATAAGAACCAACTATAACTTTTTCTGTTAAAATATTGTTCTATCCACTTAGCAATGTTCACTCAAAAAATATAATTATAAACTTAAATATGCCTTTTTATCATGTAGCTCGGCCTAAAAATATACATTTGGAGCTTCATGTATGATTAATAAAAACCAAATATCTTATACAACTTTACTGTACAATCCTTAAAAGAAAAATAAGCCACCATTTAAAACTCACTACAATCTGATAATCTTTCATGTGATTTATGAACACTTAGTTTACTTTTAATTATAATTTTGATTTGGCTTTTTAAATAGTTTGCCATTATTAATGTTACTACATTATAACCTCAAAACTAATTTAAACAATGTACAAAAACCATTGAAAATTGGTTCAATATTCCTTACTTCACATACAGTGCCTCAAGTGCAATTTATAGAGTAACATATTACAGAATAGACCGTATAAGGTTAATAGATTACAAAGCAATTTTCAAAATGTATTCAAATGCTTTCCCTTAAACTCCCTGTGCATTTGCCCTCTGGTAGTTTGATCTAGGCTCTAATTTGTGTTCTTATACAACAGCCACAAATTGTTAAGTTTACCATTTACCTAATAAGTGTACATATATTTAAAAAAAACCAAAAACATGTAGAGTAAGAAAAAACTGGGCTGTGTAAAAACTGCAAAAATTTGGCCATCTTCATGAGCAAAATATATCTATAATCATCTCTCATAAAACTTATCTTCCTGAGCTATATTTAACACCTTATAACAGGTGTATGACTGAAGACCCTAAAAATGTCAATTTTGCATTTTAAAAAACTGCATAGAGAACAAAACATTTTTTGTGAAAATCTATTACTACTTGTTTACTTCTTGGATTTCATAATCTGTATTAGACGGTTTTTAAAATTCAACATGCTTAACCTTACAACTGTGAATTATTCGTTTTGAACCACTACCAATTTTTCTACTGACATCTGATTACTACTGGGCTAAAGAAACAGATTTTTCTGACCAAACCTGGCCTGTGGGTTTTCCACATTACAATCAATATTTAAGCCTGTTTATGAGTCACTGTCTATAAATATCAAATTTCTATGCCACAAGGTCATATAATTGTATTAAAACTACATTAAATAAGCTTTTTTTTTTCCTTTTTTACAATATAGTATGCTTAAATTTAAGGTGCTATTAAAGTTGCCCTTTGGCAGAAGGTCTTTACCAAGTGGGCATCATATCTGGAAACCAAACTCTACCAAGATGCTTTGATACTTCCCAGTGAATTTGCTCCAAACTATACTTCTGGTCAGGAATTAATACTTCTTCCATAATTGATAGTTGAGACAGACGGCCACCACACATCTTCACAAACTCAACAAAGGCACTGCAAGAGACTTCACATTCACCTAGTCCAATAGCTGACAAATTTTTGCAACGTTCTGCAATGCGAATTAATTCCTCGTCCAGTGGTCGTAATCCATTAGCACACACTACTAATTCAACTAAACGAGGGCATGTCATTCCAACACGGCCAAGCACATCTTTACTTACTGATCTGCCAAAGTAAAGATGGGTGGCAGGAATTTCATAACGGAAGAATGGGTCAAATTCTTCTTCATACAAAAAAAAATACATCACTAAATTTACTTTAGGTGAATGTTTGATAAAAGCATCCCAGCTGCTCTTCTGAATTGTATGGAAGTGTGTCTGTCCTGGATTTTCACTGACTACATCAATGCGCAAGTGTTCTAATCTGACATGTTTCTCAGAAGACAAAGCGAGAAGCAGCTCATCGCTTAAGAGATGGTAGTTCAAGGCCAGTTCACGTAAGCCATGGCATTGGTCAGCCACACAAAGGATACCTTGGAAAAGAAAACAAATTCAACCAATTCACAACTTAAACTGTACTTTTTCTAATGATTTAGTTAAAATTTTTAAAATTATAAGATAGCTCTACTATACTTTAATGCAGTTTTAATGGGACATAGCACAGTAAAGTGAAAACAGCATTGAACTTGGAAGACAAAAGACCCAAGTTCAAATCAAAACTTGGGTCACTTACTAGCTATGTGACTTTTGCCCAAACTTTTAACTTCTGTGACTTTGTTTCCTAATATGTAAAATAGTACTAACAATACTTGCACTCCTACCTCTTGGGGTAGTTGCCAAGAACAAAGTATTGTGTAAACATTAAAATGCTTTATGCATATCCCCAGGCAAAAAGAAAGGCTCCACATACACAGATATTTGTACAAGCTTTTTGTGATAGCAAAGAATTGGAAACAAAGTGTTTTCATCAATTGGGGAATGGCTAAACAAACTGGCACATGAATGTAATGGAGTATTACTGTGCTGTGAGAAATGACAAACATGAGGAAGAAGCAGCAGCATGGAAAAATGCATGTAAAGTGAAACAAAGTAAGCAGAGCCGGGAAAACAATATCTGTACAAGGTACGTGTAAAGGACCACAATGAAATAAAAGGAAAAAATGTGAAATTATAAAGAACAATCTTGCCCCCCACAAAAGAAATATAAGATACCTCCCTCTAAACCTTTGCAGAGTTGGGGTCCACAGATGTAAAACAATACTTAAGATTATTTTTAATATGTTGATCAGTTTTGCTAAATTACCACCCCCTTTTCTTTTTTTAATAAAGTGTTATAAAGGAAGTTCTTTGAGAGCAGAAGAGAGATAGGGAGAAATCCTGGTAGGATCAGAACAAATTTCACAATATAAATTTCTTTAAGTGTTATTTGCAAACTATAATTATTCAATAATAGGAAATGTCAATAATCTAAATATCTCACTATTAAATTTTTAGCAATAGCTTTGAAAGGTTCAGTTAGACTACCTGAACATTTAATCTTTACTTAGCTAATAAAATCATAATCTAATTTCAGAGACTAAATTCTAAAAAATGGGAGTTCATAAAAATTTAGAATTCTAAATCTAAAGATGTGGAGAACTGAAAATATGATATATCCTCTCTTTAAAATACAGCTATGGACAGGGAGACTAGGAGTTTGACACTTACCTTCCTTACATATAAACATTTTTCAAGGCTTACTGAGAGTATATTCTTTGGGGTTTTGGAACAACCACCAAAAAAATAGGGAAGGGACTTAAAATATGTATTGGTGAGGATGGTGCTATAATTTGCAAAGCCAATTTTATAGAACCAATAAGAAAATAAATTGGAGTTTTCTTTACTAACACTGTTTGAAAGCACAAGTGTTAAGTTGACTATCCATAAAGATGTAATACTTCTGAATAAAACTATGGGCTCAGAGCATTGTCTTATGAAGATATGCTAATTTATTAGTAAATGGATTGAGTTCCCCTACCCTTAAATACCTGAAGAATCTGGGGATGGGGAAGATTATTAGGAAGACTAAATATTAACTGTATTTGAAAGCCTAAATTTGAAGACTGAAGAATATCTCCCCTCAGGGAGATCTTATAAAAAATTTAGGTCAGCTATATAGATATGAGTTAGAACTATCTTTGATATCAAAATTAAGATTAAACCTTTTTATGTCTGAATTTTCTTACTGAGGAAACCAGAAAAGGTGGACCATTTGGACATGGGATATGGAAGGTTAGCTTAGGTTTTCTTCAGTTGTTGACTCTCATTTTTATTTCCTCACTACCTCACAAGCACAGGTTAATTTATGTAAATTAATAAATGTAAAGGGTTTATTATACTTTCTTTTATCAGTCCCTTCCATAGTTCCATACTCAATCTAATAACCAATCAGAAGAATGCTAGAAAAAGAATACTACTATTTATCAGGGTTTTCATTTTTTTTTTTTAAACCTTTACCTTCCATCCCAGAATGAATACTATTAGTTCCAAGGCAGTTGAGCAGAAAGGAGTAGGCAATGGGGGAAGTGACTTGTCCAAGGCCACACAGCTAGGAAGTGTCTGAGGCCAGATTTGAAACCAGGACCTCCTCTCTACCCTGGCTCTCAATCCCCAAGCTGCTCCCAAGGATTTTTTTTTTTTAACAGATGTTCCCTTTTTAACCACAGGGAAAGAGCTTAAATGGCACTATCCCAAGAGAAATATCCTACCAAATAAGCAGACATAAATATTGCAACTTTATTTACAAATCTAATTTTTAAGTGAATTTGTCTATTTTGCATTAATAACAAAATTCTTTAGTAGTTAGAACTGAACAGAATATTGAAGATGTAGCCTGACTAGCACAGTGTAGAATATTGATTGTTTTCATTCCTTCATCAAGGACACCTCTGATAACATGTGTATATCAAAGATGTAAATATAGGAAAGTAGGCATATAAGTCTATAGCTAATGACATTTTCTCAATCACCCTTTTCAGTATTAGGCCCATTACTTCACTGATAGAAACAACTTCTGATTGGAAGACTTCCTCTCTAAATTCAGATAGGCATGTGCTCTGAAATTTTATTCTTAGGGAGCTATTTTAGGCACTAAGAGACTTATACAGGGGCACACAGCCAGGATATATCAGAAGTGGAACTTACACCCAAGACTTTCTGAAAATAAGGCCAGCTCTATCTCTATGACAGCAGCTTCCTCTCAGAAGTATAAAATAACACTTAAAATTTAGTTCAATCAGAGAACCTAGATCAAAGGTGTATAGGCCCCTTAAACTGCACTAGTCTACACTTAGAATACTGTATTCAATTCTAGATGTCACAGTTAAGGGGCACTGACGTATTATAAAGAAAGGAAGGTAATATAAATTGAGAAGATATCTCATAAAGATATGAGGTCATATCTTTATCATATGATATCAAAAGATACAAAGAATGCTAAAGGAATTTGAAATACTTAAGTCTAAAAAAGACTAAAAGGAGAGAACAATAGCCTTTAAATATCTGAAAGACTCATATACAAGAGCAAGTTTATTTTACCTGCCCTGCCCAAGAAAAGTACAGTTCTATGATCTGTTGGTTTAATATACCACAAAACTTACTTAAACTATAATGAGCAAAATATAATACAACATACCTGCTGGAGAGACATGAGGACAACTGCTCATTTTTAACAATTTGAGTGTATCACTGTTGTTAGCCACTAGTACCTTGAGGGATGGATCATCTACAGGTGTATCATCAATCTTAAGTGACGACAGTGATTTGGAGTTTACAAACACAACGGTCAGTGCAGAGATAAAATGAGACTATGGGGAAAAAATTAGATAATCATTTAACTTCTTAAAAAGTAAAGTTTCCATATAATACAATAGCAAACATGTCACTCCAAAACTTATCCTGGACTTGGTACTTCAATGTAGTTGCCATTTAGGAGAGGGTTGGTGGCTGATGTTAGAAAATATGAGAGAAAGAGATGCTATTAACTATCTATTTGTTACTTACAAATAGTGAAAAGGATCAAGAGGTACTTGTTGGGAAGAAAAGGCTCAGCTTAAGATCCCTTAAAGTCATTGCAGACACTGGCAAGAGAGGAAAGAAGTTCTTTCTAGGACTTAGGATGATAGTAATACTTAAATTTATCACAGTGCTCAACTGGTCACCAATGTTCTCCTTAATAACCAAGAGTAGGCAGTATTCTTTTTGTTAAATCATACCTCAACACTATTAAAAAATAACTTTTTCAAATTCCTTATTGATTAAAAATATTCAAAATGTATATAGTAACCAAATTAAAATGAATCTGTTCAGAAGCTAGCAGAAATTTGCTGAAAGTACTGGAATTTGCACTTGGGTAAAATTTGACCAACAATAAAAATCTTACCAAGAAAAAAATAATTCCTAAATTGTTTCCTAAAAACTACAGCTCTTCAAAAGGTGGAAAGGAGGGGAATATTTGGAAGAACTGAGCTCCCTATCACTATCTTCAAGATCTAAACAACCACTTAGAGATATTACAGAGATGATTACTGTTTAGGTATAGGTTAAACTAGACCTCCAGTTTTGAGATTAAGATTTAAAATCTATTTGGTCCATAAAAGGTAATTGACAATCTTTATGGACATCTACTCAAATCTTTGTTGTTGGGGCAGAAATAAACCTGGATTAACCATGTGAACAAATTAACTGAATAGGGGCTAGGCCCCTATTAACTGGCCCAAGAAAATATTATGCCACCAAAAGGTTCTATGACAAGGAGTAAAATTTAGATGATGAAAGCCAGGAAGCAGGGGAAGGAACTGGCACATGCTTTTATATAACTTTCTCCTTTATTACCTTATGCTTCTTCTACTCAAAATCTCTCAAATCAGAAGGTACCTCAATTGTCTAGTCCAATACATAACTCATCAATAATCCACTTCTACAATATGCCCAGAAAGTTGGCATCTGGCTTTCTTTGAAGGCAACTAATATGGAAAGAAGCTTGGCTACTTATAAAAGTGATCCATCCCACCTGCTTTCCTAGCTCTGTTATAGTTTCCTCATGTTAGTCTAAATCTATTTTCCAAAACTTTTCAACCACTGTCCACCTAGTTCTGCTTTCTGGGGCCATGTGAAATATGCCTAATACCTTTTCTACATGACTGCTTTCCAAATAATTGAAGACAGTTCTCATTACCCACACTGGCTTTCTCCAGGCTAAATATCCTCAGTTCCTCCAAATAATCCTGGTCATGCTCCTCTGTACATTTTCCAGCTCTCAATGTACTTTAAAAATGGAAGTCAGAATTAAATATAATACTTCATATATGGTCTGATTAGAGCAAGTTATAGACATCATACTTCACAATGTGGTTTAAGATTATAAAGAACATTTTGACTGTACCATAATATTTCTGGTTTATATAGTGCTTACAGTCTACTAAATTTCGAAATCTTTTTTCATATAAACAGCTATACTCTCTAGTCATATGTCCCCTCCCTTGTTTTTAAGAAGTTAATTGTTTTCCCTAACCCAACTGTAACATCACATTTAGCCCTATCACATTTCATCAGCTAGGTATGGCCAAATAGTCTCGCAATTCTCAATATGTAGATTGGGAAGACTCTTTCAGGAGATCTAAGAAATCAAAACTGTTAGCACAATATCAAAACCTTTTAATTTCTAACAAAGTAACTCATAACACACAAAGGTCTTTGAGGGTTCTTTAATATTTTTTAAAGTGTAACTGGGTCCTAAGATAAAAAAGTTTTTAAAAAACAATGCTCTAGTTTATTTACCAAGTTTTATGTCTACAAATTTGCTAAAAATAATTCTATTTGTCTTTATACATGTCAATGATAAAAAATGTTAAATGGTACAAGGACAACCACAGATTCCTAGGGCATTCAATTACAGATATCTGAAGTTACCATCAAATCATTAATGACTACTCTTTAGTCATTCAACCATTTGTAATTTTCCTCTTGTCTAGCCCATATCATGTTCATAATAACTTAAGCCTGTCAAGTGCTTTTTTGAATTCTATGTATGTCTATAACCTTCTAATGGCCTATAAGTTTACTAAGCAAATTTAAAAAAAAGAAAAAGTCTGATGACATCTCAGACATTTCCTACCTCACTGCATTTATTCTGGACTATTTTGACCTCTCTGGTAGCACTCATTTTTTTTAATTCTTTGGCTTCTCCATCTTGCCCTTGTGCTGGGTGCTTTCCTCCCTCTCTTCCTCAGCTTTTCAGTTGTTTGTTTGTTTCTTCCTGCATTAAACTATAAACTCCTTGAAGGCAGGGGCTGTCTTTTTATCTTCCTATTTGTATCCCCAGGATTTAGCACAGAGTCTGGCACACAGTAAATGCTCAATAAACATTTATTGACTGAAATGAACTTGTCCTTGATAAAATCACACTGGCTCTTTGAGTTTGCCACTATCTTTTCTAGAAGTTCATTAACCATCTCTTTGATAACACACTCACTCTTGAAGTTTTCTATCCATTGGCTTAAGATCAACATCTCCTCCTCTTCCCTTTTTAAAAAACTGGGACATTTGCCCTCCAAGTATACATCATAGGCCAGTAGACATTTCCTACTCATTTAATTTTTCTTCTTTTTGGAGTAAATATAGTTATCACTAAAGGAGCATTGCAATGTTCATGGGCTTAATGTATAGGTCTATTAGCAGTATTTGCTGATTCAAAGGGGACAGGCAGTTGAGTGACTTTTCAGAGTATTGCTTCAAATTGTTTTCCAGAATAGCTGGACCAATTCACATCTCTGCCAGGAATGCCTAGGTTACCATAGTGCCCTCAACTACTAAGCTACAAAGGCTTTGAATATAGTGGCAATAACAGACAAGGCATAAAGATTGACTGCTAGTAGGCTGTCCACTAGGCCAAGAAAAGATATATAATAGCAGCAACCCATGTAACAATTAAACTCCTTAATGGATCTCTTCCATGACAACGTTAGACATCTTTCACTTTTTATGCCTACCTGTTAGAAAAAGTAGATACCAAAGGCCAAATAAATTCCTTTATCATTGGATCATTAAAAAGTTCTCTGTTTCATCTTTCAAGGAATATTGAACAATTTATATAGATAGTAGATACTTCTTAGGAAAAGACTTTCAAGCAGCTTTTTGCTTTAGTTAACTCCCAAGAGGAATTGTAAATGGTTCAATGTTAATACAGTAGATTATTAGTGGAGTACCTTAGCAATCTTTTCTTGACCCTATGCTATAACATTTTTATGCATGCTCCAACCTTGCTGTACATCAGTCAAGTTATGTTGGAGTGAAACATGAATCTAGACCTGAAGAAATCAGAAGATTTAACTTGTAGATGAAGCATTATAAATGTAATAAAATTTGAATGTAGTGATTAATGAATATGAATTTCTTACATAAAGAAATAGATGGCATGCTCATAAAATCTGCTAATGACAAAATGAAGAATGAACAGTAAACAAGCTAGATGAGTCAGAATTCAAAAAGGATCTTGACAAGCTAGAGTGTTGTGCTATATCTAGTAAAAAGAAATTTGATAGGTATAAATGTAATCTTACAGTAGGTATAATCAACTTCACTAGTACAAAAAGGGGGAGGGATGGTTTAACAGTAGCTTTCAAAAGACCTGGAGAGTTTTAGGGTACTTGCAAGCTGGGTAAATAGCAATGTGATGTGATAGTCAAAAAAGCTGATGTGATCTTATGCTGCAGTAAGAAAAGAAAAGCTTCCAGAAACAGGGAAATAAATCACAGTCCTGCCATACTCTGCTCTCATCAGAAGTTATTTGCTGTGTTCTGGGCACTGTATTAAGGCTATTGATAAGATGGGAGAGTGTCCTGAGGAAGAAAACCAGAATAATGAAGCACCTTGAGGCCAGTTGATATGAGGATGAGTTGGAAGGAACTAGGCCTATTTAGTCTGGAAAAGAGAATACTTTTTAAAAAAAATTTATTTTTAAACATTTCCCCATGTTTAGATGATTCATTTTCTTTCCCTCCCCTCATTCCTCCCCACTTCCAGAGCTGACAAGCAATTCCACTGGGTTGAACAAATGTTATCACTTTATACCTATTTTCATATTATTCATTTTTGCTATAGAGCAAGAAAAAAGAATACTCTGAGAAACATGATTCTTCACCTTCAAGTGTCTTAAGTACAGCCATGTAGAAGTTTTAAAACTTGTTCTGCTTAATTCCAAAGGGCAGAACTAATAAAGTCAAGTCAAAAGACATTTTCTGAATACTTACTATGTGCCAGGTACTGTGCTAAGCAGTAAGAATAAGATAGGCTGTTCTCAAGGAACTTACATTTTAACAGGAAAGACAAGACATAAAAGCAGTTAAAAAGAGGGTGGTTGAGGGCACCCAATGTAGAGGAATGATGGAGAAGTTCAGAGGAGGCAATCTGATGGGAAATAAGAGATGAGCAGCTTGGGTGCCCTACTCAAATGGTTCTGGAAAGGGCCTTCCACTTTCCAGGCAGAGGAAGAGCATAGGAGGTGGAGGTAATATGGAAGTTTGAGTTTCAGGTCTGAAATATAGCTTCCAGGATGAAAACATTTCTGGAGCATGATGTACAAGTCTAGTAAAGTATATTCTGGTGGGAGCTTATTAGGAATGCGTGAGAGATCCCTGAGCTTACTGTCTGTACAAACTACAGACTCATCAGAGTTAAGATCAGAATTTATGACAAATAGAAAAATAGTAATGAGAAAAAAATGAAAGCAATAGATGAACATCACAGAAGTAAATTTAGGCCTGGTTTAAGGAAAATCTCCATGGAAGTCCCACTCTGACTCATCATCATGGTATGAGGGTGACTCTTTGTTCTTGAAGATTATGCCAACAATATAGATTCTACTATGCTGGAAAGCTTTAGGAAAAACTGATCTGGTCTATTTTCCAAGGAACAGTCTCACTAGTCATTAAAAGGCACATCACTAGGAGTTTGGCAACCTGCTGATGAAACTTTTTTGACCATAGCAACCTATGAAATGGAGGGGAAAGAGGACTTTAATGACTCTCAGACCGTTGAGGCCCTCTTCTGCTTCTATAAAATGGTAAGAAAAGGGGCACAACACCCTGAGAATCACAGTTTTTATAACTACATCAAAATTTCGATTTGACTATTGATATTCTAAGAGTGGTGTTCTTGTTCAGTGATCAGTGTTGAACATTTTGCTATAAGAGGCTGAATCATATAATTATTGTGTGCTTATAATAAATGAAAGAAGGAAATTGTAATTAAATGTAGGACTAGCACATAGGTACTCTTTGGAAAGGCAAACAAAAGAGTTGGAGTTGGTTTTACTGTATTCCCAAAAGTTACAAAACATATCATCATGTGACATTTGATCTTCATAGGTAACTGCTCATCCTAAGTATTTGCAAAAAAGATTACAATTAAATAATCTATAGTTTACACACAAACATCAGTTGCCTAGGATAAAGGGATAAAGAGAAATTCAACAAAAAAAATTGCAAAGATGCTCCAAGTTAATATACATTCTGGTACTTGGTGACTTAAATGTAAAAGTGGGGAAAAGTGAGGATGGGGAGAAATTTATTGGGAAAGTATGTTTCAGAAGAAAGAAATAAGACAGGTCAAAGACTTGAAGATTATACAGAAGTCTCACACTTCTTTATCATGGAATAATTTATTCCCCCCCCCCAAAAAAAAGGTATTTTCTGGATATGGTAAACCATATACCATAAAAGAATGAAAATGACCAAATTTTAAGACAAAAAAACTTATTAGAAATATGTGAGCTATTCTTGAGTCTGTCTGCAGACTATAGACTCATCAGAGCTAAGGTCAGAATTTATACTAAAAAAGTGTGATGAGAAAAATGTATGATGTATGAAAATTAACATAGAGTCATTTAAACAAGCTATTAAAAAATTTAAAATGAAGAATGCACAACAGAAATGATATTGACACCAACTATAATAATTTAATCCATTAGTTAAACCAATGAAAACTGATTAATAAGAGGAAACCAAGAGAGCCCAAGAAATGCCATATTTTACAACCTTTTGATTTACTTACCAAAGTTGGCTGCTAAAAAAGGCAACAGATTATAATCTCACCTGTACTATCTGGCAAAGACGGATAACCCATTATAAGAAGTATTTTTTAAAATTAAAATTTAATTTATTTTTAAATTAATAAGCATTTTTTTCTCTCCCTTTCATATTCCTTTACCCTTGGAAAAAAAGAAAAGAAAAAGAAAATGCTTGTATAGCAATTGACAGGCAAAACAAATTTCCCCATTTGACATGTCAAAAAATGCCTCATTTTGCATATTTAGTCCATGATAATCCCTTGTCAAGAAATGGCCATCATTCCTCACCTGATCCTTTGGAATCAAAGTTGATCAGTTCATTGATCAGAATTTTTGTCTTTGAAAATTGTTCATTTTTACAATGTTATTGTTAATCGTAGATAAGTTTTCCTGGTTCTGTTCACTTCATTCTGCATCAGTTCACACAAATGGTACAACACTTTTTTTTTTTTTTAAATCCTTACCTTCCGTCTTGGAATTAACACTGTGTATTGGTTCCAAGGTAGAAGAGTGTTAAGGGCTGCGTCTGAGGCCAGATTTTCACCTAGGACCTCCCGTCTCTGGGCCGGCCCTCAATTCACTGAGCTACCCAGCTGCCCCCTAGGAGCAACATTTTAATCCTTTTCTCCATGCAGGAAAGACTAGTTTTTCCTTAAAAGGTGTTGAGCCATTCCTGAAGAGTTGGTTGATTCAAAGAACTAAAGGCATAGACTGTTGATACTACTTCCTCGTCAACCAAGTTTAAAATAAACCACAAGGAAATGGGGGATAGAGAGAATTCTCAGAGGTTTGGCTGGTGGATTATGATTACAACAGTCAAAGGAGCTTTGCTCTTCTGAATGAAAGTATCTTCAAATGCCTATCCTAGTTGAATAATTATTTCTTTGCTGGGATAAGTAAATCTCCTTTGTCAACTGTCGAATGACTTTGGGTGTCTAGTTTTGTTCCAATATCGAATATAAATTACCAGTAGAAGTCTTTATGTCAGAACTAGCCCAGAATATCAGATTTTTACTGAAACTTCCTCTTTCATCATTCCCTATATTCATATACCATAATTTGTTCAGACATTACCCAATTTATGAGCATCCTCTTAGTTTCCAGTTATTATCCACTACAAAAAGAGCTGCTATAAATATTTTTATATGTAGATTATTTTTTTCCTCAAATCTCTTTGGGACATAGGGCCAGTAACCATATCACAGGGTAATGGGCACACAAAATTTAATAGGGCATTTAAAAGGGCATCGCTCCAATTTGTTTTCCAGAATGGAAAGGCAATTCACAACTCCACCAACAATGCACCAATCTGCTTGTTTTCCTACAGCCCTGACATGTCACTTTCATTTTGTAATCTTTGCCAATACAATGAATATGAAATGGAACCTCGGAATTGATTTATGGTCCTCTAATTATTAGCAATATGGAGCATTTTTTCATATATATATATATATATATAGAAAGGTTGTATGATTCTTTTGAGTGCTACTCTATTCATATCCTTTGACTATTTGTATCTTATAAAACAAAAAGAAGCTCAGATGAGGGTAAAACACACCTAAAACAGATGTGGCAGGACATTCAACTAAGCAGTCTTCCCAAAGGCATTCAGAGATGAAAACAGATGACTATAAACAGAAGAAAAAGGGGGGGAAATTGCAAAAATTATAACTATGATTTTCTTTGTTATGGACAGTTGAACCACCACAACTGGACCATAGCAACACAGTCTCTTAGGTATTTAAAAGAGGAAGTAGAGACAGTAGCATTGAAGAGAACAAACATGGAAAAAGCAGCATGAATCAATCAAAAGACACATAGAAAGCAGAGATTCTTAAACTAGCATCTATGGATAGTGAATTTTTTAACATTTTGATAAATACATTTCAATACAAATGATTTCCCTTTTAATCTTATGCATTTTAAAACATTTTTGTTCATAGATTTCACCATATTGCCAAAGTTATCCACAAAATTTAAAAGTCTAAGAATCTATGATACAGAGGACATCTGGCTAAAAGTGAAATAACAGAGAATACCGAGGGACCAATTTACCAAAGAATTGAATTTATTAGGTATCTAAAAGAGGGGAAGAAATCAAAGGTCTAGGGGGGAAAAAAAAAACAAAACTCTTAGATCTTACTGATTCCAAAAAAAAGGTGAATGAGAAAACATCAGCCACCAACCTATATTCCTGTGCCACCATCTACACAAAATCTTTACTAGGGTCATCTTTACATGAATTACAAACATCCTCCCTGTTTGTATTAGATATGAACAGGCAAGCTTTCCAAAACAATATTTCACAATTTCACAATAGGCCAAATCTATACCACAGCACAATTGACTGAAAGATATTAAATTTGTTTGTTGACTACAAAAAAAGCATTCAACTCAATGGAAGAAAACTACATCATTATAAGTTCTTTTACAAAAAAAGTCTCTCATCCATCTAGCTGGACAATGAGCTGAAAAAGAATAATAATAGAAGACAGATTGCTTTGCATAAACTGCAGAACATTTTTACTGATCCCCAGGCTTCCTATATCAGGAAACACTCACCTTTTTAATACAGTTTTACCTAGTGTTGCTGTAAAACATCAAGATGTTTGTTTTCCAAAGCATACCAAAAACACCATGAATTCTGATAAACTACAGATAAGCCTCATATAGGGCAATGGAAAAGTATAAGGTCTGTGTAAGAAGGCTACAACATATAACCGACAAGAAAAAAATTTTTTTGAACTTTAAAAAGAAAAAAAAACTACAGGTTCAAAAAGTCATCATCAAAAATCATATGACAGAAAGAAATGGGGCAGTCATATGTAAGGGATGAAAAGTAGACAGGGCTAGAGTGCTCTACTGGTATCTTATAGATATTGGGATAAAATGTGGAATACCTCCAGCACAGTGGGGCAGACATTCTGTAGTGACCTTTTGGGAGAACATGAATGAAAGTTATATGGATGGCAGGCATAGATGAATTGCAATCTGAATCACTGGAGGAAACTCCTGAAACAACAAGATTACAGATCCATTTGAGTATGAGTCAGGAAAAAAAAATTCCCTATTAGAGCTAAGCAAAAATGGAATGGGCTGCCTTTTAAAGTAGTGAGTTCACCTTCCCTGGAGGTCTTCAAGAAGAAGCTGGATGATTGCTTTATTAGGCTATTTTTTTAATGATTCCTTTTGAATAGGGTTTAGACTATGTTTTCACAGAGGTCCTTTCCATTCTCAAATTCTTTTATTCTGTGAATTGTGTTTCATGATTAATAAGCAATAAGTACAATAGGACATTATGTTTTTTACATCTTTTAGTCAATGGTATGATAGTAAAGATGTAGTCAACTATGGAATACCACTTTTAAAATTCTGCCTGTATCCTATTAACACCCCCAATTAAAGAGGTCCTCAGTATGTGCAGATGATTCTAATCAAGATTATATAGTTAGAAAATCAGGCATAAATAGTCGTTGATATTCTGTCCAGTTAACTTTTTCCTGTACCAGTAAAACCTGAGGTTTTTTTTTTCCCTTGCCTTTTTTTCCCCTTAAAGTATCTCATGAATCAATCTTTTGACATAAGAACTGATTTATATTGGATAAACTCATTATAATTTGTAACTTGTTCTTCTCTTTTATCTATTTTACTTTTTCATAATCAGTAAACTTGTTTGAATAAATCAGGATTGAGCTGTTTCAATTGTAGGCCATATTTTTTTCTTCACTTTCCAATTCTAATTTTGGTCCTCCACAAAATCCCACTCCAGTATAGAAATTATCAGGTTTCTTTTAACATACACCACAGATAACACATCAGCATTATTTCATCGGACATTTGCACATTGCAGTATTCATAATAAATATTGGCAAAAAGTTTACCATAAAAATAAAGTAATAAGAGACTAGGCACCAATATTTGTTGCAGAAATGAAGAGGTATATAAATTTAATGAGGAACTGCATAAGGTCCTCCAAATAATATCAACATATCCTCTGATTCTTGGTGATTTCAATGCAAAGACAGGAATAATAAAGATAATAAGAATACAGTATATTGGAGGGGGGGGGGGAAGAGGGGAATGATTAGGAATGAAACCAAAGACTTAAAGACTACACAGAAGCCTCACTCTTTATTTCATCAATACTTTATTTGAGAAAAGAATCAGGTATGGGACATGGCAAACACCAAATAACATAAAAAAAACTGATTTTTTTTTAAAGGAAATGACTACTGATATAAAAGTCACTTCTGAATCAGTGGTCTATATACAGTCACACTACTAACTTGTTAAAACAATCTTCTAAATCTCTTTAAAAAATCTAAGTTGGTCAATAAGTTTCTTGTACATAGAGAGATCCATTTTTTTAGACATTTCCTCCCATTTTTCTTCTTATCAGAATTGAATTTAATTCTCCAGAACTTTAAGCTCATGGGAGTCTACCTATTCTTTAAAAAAAAAAACAAACAAACACACACACACACACACACAATGAAAACTGCTTCACGTTTTATGTCAGTCTATGCCTATCTTTTGTTTCCTCTTTATGGAAGTCTAAGAGTGATTACTTGCCCACCAGATTATTATCAGTCCTACCTCCACCCGCCTTCTATCTTTTACTATCAAAGTGAAGGAGCAAGAAGAAGGCAATCCTTTAGCCTATAAAAATTCATGTCTTGATTTGTCTTTCTTCCATTTGTCATCACAAAATAATTGGTTAATTATTACATGTTATCAATGTGATTTAGAAAAACACTTGAGACAACACATTTCCACACTATTATAATCTACAGCTTTATCTCACTACTTTCCTTTGATTCTCTCTATATTCATAATTTTTCTTATTTGACTAGAAAATTAGAATAAAACCCTATTTCCACCTTCTAGAAAAGCCAGAAGACCAAAACAAAAAGAAAGAAACATGAAAAACACAGGTATCACAAAGCCTAACAACTTTATTAATTAGAAAAGTAATGAATTCATTCTCAGGTTTTTCAATTTAAATGAACAATTACTAAGGCTACTAACTTAACAAGCTTAGTTATCTAGTTTCATTTGGTAACCTTTAGTTCTGTCTTAGGTTAAAAGCAAATATAAATCAGAAACATCAAAGGGAATTTGTTAAGAGCAATAAGTAAAAATGGACAGGGAGGAATGTCCCACTGGCCCTTCAAATTCAACAGGTCTAAAACTAAGTTCATCACCTTTCTCTAAAACCTCCTCTTCAATCCAACATCATTATTTCTCTCAGTAATACCTATTACCACTTAGTTTTCTCATGTCAAAAATATTTATATTATTTGATTTTATTATTTGTATTGTGTGTCATTTGGAATGGTTGTAAGCCCTGGGAGACTACAACTCCCAGGAATCCCTTCTACAACTTCCCTTGAGACCTCCTACTTCCTTTGTGGGAGGTATCAGAGAAAGTATAAAAGAGAAAGTTTGGTGCCTTTTCTCTCTCTCTACCCTGGAGTCTCTCTACAGCAGAGCCTAGAGGCTGGCTGACTATATATACCCTGATCTCTCTCTCTTGGCGCCTTTTCCCCTTTCTATCTACCTCCTAGTTTTTTCTAGACCTTCCCCTTTCTAATTTAAATAAAACCTAGCTATTCTAAACCCTAAAGTTGCTCTCTGATCTTTTATTTGAGCCCCAAAGGGCTCTGGTCAATTTCCCCCTGCCAGGGCTGGGGACTGCTACCTTCCTTTCCCTTCCTCTACCTTCCTCTCTCCTTTCTCCCATTCCATCCATCCTTCCTACCTTCCTCCTTTCACCCCCTCACAATTGACCTTTCCCCCTCACTTCTCATATCCTCATCAAATATAGTCTAGTCTACCTTCCCAAAATCTCCAGTATCTCTTTCTCCTCTTCTTTATTACCACTCCCACAAGCCTGGTGTAGGTTTCAGTCTTATCTCATGCTATATCTCTACCTTCTCTGTAACTCCAGACAAAGAAGAGATTTGCTGCTCACTATATGCACCCTGTGCTTTCCCATTTTGCAGTCTTTGCCCATATTGTATCTTCTACCCAAAATGACCACATCCTCTCTCCTCTCACTTATTAGATTTCTACCTATCCTTTGAAGCTCAACTCAAATGTTACTTTGAAAAAGCTCCATGAAGAGTTATGTTAAGCAATGACCTTTATCCCAGTTCTTGGAGTAGCACATAATATTCAATCATTTAAATTTACTAAAATGCTTAAATTGATCCAGATATACCTTTACTAAGACTGCAAACTCCAACAGATTGTTAAATCAGAAGTCTTTTACCCAGGAAAAATTGCTATCAAGAGAAATGCTTCCCAAGTATGCCAAAGTATGCCAATTTCCCCAGAGTATAGTTCTCTATTCATATCCCCCCAAAAAACCCCACTATATTTAATTTTTCTTACCTTAAAGAACAGAGATTAAGAATATCCTAAAGGCAAAAATGGTCAACAAGTAGGAAGCTAACTTTTTTTCTGCCAATTTTACTTTTCCTATTTTTGATGATTAATCATATTTCCATCTGTCAGTTCAACTGTTTCATCTTCACTTTATGTAACTGATTTGTGAGGAAGATCCCTTATTCCCCTTGTAAATTCAGTTAGAATTTTACTTACCAATGTAGACTCACCATCTAGTGGCAACATAGAATAATTACAAGATATAAAATGGCTTTTTCTTAAAAAATCTTTTTCTGATTATTCTATTTAATTACAGTTTTCAGGAAAACAAAGTAAAAAGAAGGAACTGGTCACAGGTTATATATACTGCTTTTCCTTTACTCTTATCAAGAAGATAAATATCTAGTGGTCACATTAAACATTTTCTATCAACAGTCTAAAAAGTAAAATAGTTACCTTTGGTAAATCCATAAAGCTTGGTCGAGCAGTAGAAATAAGTCCAAGTGTTTTTAAAGAACAATTTACAAGTTGAGATAAAATATCACAAGCTGCTTCAGCTGATTCTTTGCTGCTGTCCACCTAAAAGAAATAAGTTACATAAAATTCTTTATATTTGCAAAATAAGTAAATATAACGAACATTTTAGAACAATACACATTAATTCCATTCTTGGAAACTTCTGCCTTTATGTAAAAATTTTAGATCTGGAAGAAAGTCCCACTGAAATATTAAATGAGCAACTATAAAAATATTTTCTCAGAAAATTGAAGACATTTTATGGCTAAGCAAATTCAACATTAAATTGATTTATTCTTATGTCATACAACTAATAAAAGAATTATCACAAAAAAGTAGATGATGGATTTGAAAGTAATCAGTTTGTTCTGAATATATATTTAAAGTCAAACATTTCCATGCCTCTCTATGATACCCATTACTATGGTTCCCAAGGCAGTGAGATTAAATGAGTATTTTCTGAGAAAGTCAAGGTGACATACAAAGTTAAGAATTACTGAATTTGTACTCATACAATCTTTGGATGCAATAAGGATCCTGAAGCAAGTTGATCATGAAGTCTGCTAAAAGACCAATCTCTAATGGAGAATACATACAGACAAAAGTCTCCATAAGTTAGGGCTGGGCTTTAGAAAAACAAGTAGCAACTTCCCAAAAAAGTCCTCACCTGTGCTGGCTTTCTTCCAATGACAGTCACTAAAAATAAATCAACTTAAATACAAAGAACTATCTATGCTACCATTTTTTACCTTCAGACTAAAGGACCCAGGAATCTAATAGATCTTGATTCTAATGTCTATTTTAAGTTGAAGTCATTAATGGATACAGAACTTGGGTCAGAAGGACCTGGGAAATATAGGGCAACAATAGGGACAGTACTGAGAGTGCTATTGCCAGTGTCTTGTCCCAAGGCCTCACACTTCCCCCAAATTTTTGCCAACACATCTTGGTGCTTTTGCAGAGGTGGGGGATAAGGTAAGGCGGCCCTTTGCTACAAGGAAAAGTTAAAAGACAAAGTTTGTAGGAGTCAGGCTTCCCAGTCAATTTTCTTGCCCCTGTTTTTCATTCTATGTTCTGAAGCATCTTTCTCTTCTCTCCATGGGTTCAGTGAGGTTCCTTCTTTCTTTTCCCATTGTTATTCCCTAAATTCCATTCCATCATCCCTTTTTCTTTCCTTTGACCATTTTTCCTGTTTACTTGATTTGCATGCTTTTCTGCCTGCCTACTTTCCCACATTAGCATTTATGCACTTAAGAGAATTGGGATGAGAATATTATGGGAAAATTATCTTAACACTCTCACAGGTACTTGCATTTTTAGCAGGTGTCAGTGTCTACAGTGGGCAGAACTTGAGGTAACAGAAAATAACCATGATTCTTAAAGACTCTCCTTTTTAGATGGCAATGATTATAACAAATCACCAAAGGCTTTATGGTTTTTAAAACACTTTCTTCACTTTACACTTTAAGGGAGGCAATACAAGTACTATCATCTCCATTTTACAAATGAGGAAACAATATCTCAAAGACTGCCCAAAGTTAAATGCCCAAGATTCAAATCCAGGTCTGCCAACTCCAGTCCAGTCTTCTTTCCACTGAGTTTTACATTAAAAAAACAAGGTTTAGAAGAAATTAAAAGGATTCTTTTGTAGGTTGTTCTTGTAAGTAAGTCAATGTAGCCCTAAACTTCAATTTTGCTTTGTTTTCCATAAAAATCAAATAGCCTTTTATTATAGAGGCCATTAAGAGAAGGTATTTAGAAATCATTTATAAATAGTTTACTACAAAGATACCAAAGTTTTGTTTAAAGTAAAGGGTTCTATTGCTACAAAAAGTTTGAGAACCCATCTACATTATTTACATACTATTAGAAGAAGCAAAGAAAAAGATAATATGCTTCATGTCCAACAAGACATCAAGACAAAAAAGAACTTGTGAATACCCTCATTAATTTTTTTATTCAATCAATCATAGCCACTTTAAGTGATGAAAAACCCTAGATTTAGTTACTACAAATATTAAGGAAATATCTTCCAAATGATTTCTTGGAATTAGATATAATAGAATCTACAGAATAATTTCCCAACTTCCCTTCATTTTCCTATCCCTAACCTAGCATCTACCAAAAAAAAAAAGTTCCCTATTTTCAACAGTAACAATTTAAACTATATTACCTTGAAACTGACATACTGTAGATGGTTTGAATGTTTTTTAATAATCTGCTTTATCAGCTCTGGATGTGTAGCTTTCAAATAAGATGTAGCTGGTTGGTTAAGTTCGAACTCAAAACACCTCCACAAGTCAGGCATGTGAAATACCTGATTCCAGTTTCGACAAACTTGTGATGCATGAGCCCGATCAAGAAGGGGCAAGTATTTAAATATCTGTAGAATGATGTCCTGAAGGAGATTACCCCAATCACATGTTTGAGAATTCTCATTGGTAGTCCTCTGTTTCTTGGATTTTTCTCTAGTGTCCTCCTCTGAAGAAATTTTGGTCATCTCACTCTCTTTCCCACCTCGTTTCATCCTATTAAGGAAAATGTATAACATGGTTTCTTAAGTCTTGTGTGTCTTTTAGTCAGGAATCCAAATTTTATATTCTTCTTTCAAAATTATTCCCACTAAAATGCATGTGAGGGAAGACTATGTACACAGAAACCCATTAAAACAGTACAACAAAATCTTCTAATGTAGAGACTAGCTGCAGTTCTTAAAAAGTCTGGATACATGGGGGCAGCTGGGTAGCTCAGTGGAGTGAGAGTCAGGCCTAGAGACAGGAGGTCCTAGGTTCAAACCCGGCCTCAGCCACTTCCCAGCTGTGTGACCCTGGGCAAGTCACTTGACCCCCATTGCTCACCCTTACCAATCTTCCATCTATAAGACAATACACCGAAGTACAAGGGTTTAAAAAAAAAAGTCTGGATACAATTGTTTTTTGAATAGGTAATTTAATACATCTGGAAAACCCAGAACCACTCCAAACCATTCCTTTTGAACTTGATCCCTTAAGGGTTAAACAAGGTGATCCCCCCTTTTGGGGGTTTCTCATCCCTGCAGATCCCTGATTCCCAGTAGCCTCAAGAAATCATTTAGTCATGAAACATCCAACAACCTTTTTTATATCAAATATATGTAGTCTATATAATTCATTTCTTTTTCAGACCATAATTGTCTTTGCTCAATATAAACACCTTTCCACACTATATTATTTTAGGTTGACTGCTACTTTTTCTTTATTCTGAACTTAAAACACCAAATAAAACAAGTATTTTGAAATACAAAGTTGAAGAGGAAAAAGAGATTATATAGTACATGAAAAGTATTTATAGAAACTTATTTTTATTTTTAATTAAAAATACATGTAACTCTGAAAGCTGTCCTCTTGTCTATATTTTCATCAGATCCTCTTTCTGTTCTCTTCAGTGCATTTTTTTTAAATGCTTCAATTACCACCACCCCTGCTTTGAAATCCTACTGCTAGGGGCAGCTAGGTGGCTCAGTGGATTGAGAGTCAGACCTAGAGACAGTAAGTCCTAGGTTCAAATTAGATACTTTCTAGCTGTGTAACCCTAGGCAAGACACAACCCCCCACAGGCTAGCCCTTATTGCTGCTCTGCCTTATTCATAGTATTGATGGAGAGGGGAGGGGAGGGGAG
>NC_058132.1:556728630-556738436 GCF_016433145.1 Gracilinanus agilis | reverse complement strand
AGGGGAGGAAAGCAAAGGAAAGCGAAAAAAAAGAAATCCTAGAGGAGAGGAAAGCAGAGGAAAGGAAAGCAAAGGAAAGGAAAAAAAAAGAAATCCTACTGCTAACATATCCTTCCTACCCAACCCTCCCAAATAGAGAAGAGAGGAGAGGAAAAAGAAAGGAGTTCTCAAATAGGAAGGGAAAAAAGAAAATAAAAAATCTAACTCCTCACTCACATATGCATTTAATTTGCTACTTTTTCTTCTTTGCAACCTCTATACTTTATATTTGTTTCTACCTTTCTTAGGCCCAAGACCACTGTCTAATCTCTTTCACATAATATATCTCCAAATACTTGAAAATGACCTTTTCCCCCATCAGCCTTCTTTTTTTCAACACTACACATAAGATCACAGATCTAGAACAGACAGGAACCAGAGGCCACCTAATCCAACCTCCTCATTTTATAGTTCAGGAAACTGATGCCAAGGGAAGATAAACTACTTATTCAAGGTCACTCAGACAGCAAGAATCTTAGCAGGATTTGAACCCAGGTTCTCTGAATCTAAAACTATCCTTCTTTCCATTGTATTACATTGCCAGATCCTTCAACCAATCCCAATATGGCCTCAAGATCCTTTGCCATACTATATACCCTCCCCAAGACACTCTGAATCCAAGTCATCAATGTCCTTACTAAAAAAGTGACACACAGAACTAAACATAATATCCCAGATGTAACTGAACCACAGCAGTGAACAGCAAGAGTATCAAAGTTATTACTCCCTTAATGTAGTCCAAGATTCCACTGGCTTTCATGATTGCCAAGTCACAACACGGACTCATAATGAGCTTTCAATCCACTAAAACCTCTAGATCACTTTCAGACAAACTGCTACTTAATCATGCCTGACCCATCCTGTACTTGTGAAACTATATTTTTGAACCTGAATGTAATATTTTATTGGGGGGGGGGGTGAAATTTGGAGGAATCCAGACCGTTCTTATTTCATTAGTGAAAAAAGCTCCTGGTCAAGAACTTCCCTCTAACATCACAGTTCTGCAATTGTTCATCAAATTGTACTCTTAAGAAAATTACTATTTAGGGCAGTGATTCCTAAAGTGGGCGCTACCGCCCCCTGGTGGGTGCTGCAGCGATCTAGGGGAGCAGTGATGGCCACAGGTGCATTAATCTTTCCTATTAATTGCTATTAAATTTTTTTTTAAATTAATTTCCAGTGGGCTAAGTAATATTTTTTCTGGAAAGGGGGCAGAAGGCCAAAAAAGTTTGGGAACCACTGATCTAGGAGATCATTAAGTTAGAATACTTGCTATAGGCTCCTACAACCAGTATGTTAGAGGACTTAAAAAACTTAGGTTGTCCTAACTTCTTAGCCAGTTTTATATACAGTACACCACAATGCTTTTCATTTTTCCTTATTTAATTATATTTTATTAGATCCAACTCAATGTTCTGGCCTATCAAAACTTTTCTGGATACTACCAACCAATGTTAGCTATCCCTGCCAACTTTGGGTCACAGTGAAATGGGAGGTCAGGAGAATATGGTTAGTGGAGTGATAAGGCTAAGAATATAATAATTAGAATACAAGGAGAGGTGAAATTTACTTTTACCCCTTGGATTTTGTCTTCTGACTTTTATTCTTTTTCTTATGTTATAGGTACTCTGTATGGTATCTAGCTTGAAACACATACATGGGTACTTTTCTCCTTCCTCTTTCAATTTCAAAGATCTTTTGATAAGATTTCAAAACTGGGAAATAAATTTTCATTTCAGCTTTTGTTAGATGAATGGGAACTTTTTATTCTTATATTTTAAGCCATGGTTCAGAAATCTAAATCCCATTCTCAGACATCTAACCACTTTTTAGGTGACTGACATTCCTTAGCAGTTGTTCTTTTCCCAAACCTTTCTTTCTTTTTTAAGATCCTTGTTTTCGACTAGTAGCAATATGTTTTTAAAACTACCTATGCTCCTAAAGTCTTCATTTTCTTTCTCAAGACTTCACAATCCTTCCTAATGTTGCTCAATTCCTTCCAGAAATTATCAGTTGTGCCCATGTAAATCACAAGAAATAAGTAGTAGTTATCAAGCTTAAGAAATCTTAAAAGGTTTTATCTTATGTACTGGTTACATTTCCAGAAGACATCAGACTTTGGGATATTTTCTATCAGGTCAACGAATTGTTGTCTTATAATCCCTTCTTGAGAAGTCACCAACTACCACTATTTCTCTTCTTCCACTGAGCCTTACACTGAAATATTTCTCATCACTTGCTAGTACCTGTAGATTCACATCATCATCCCTTGGAGGACAAGCAGATTATTCTTCCTCCTCAAAGTATCCTGATGCTTCTTTCTCAGAGAGCATTGATCTTTCCATGAAGAAAAACGTAGATTAAGGAGTCCAATAGATCTTTTCTCCTTTTTTTTTTTTTAAATTAAATAGGTCTGCTGACTAAAAATTAAAAACAAAAAACTGATCATTAAGCACCACTTAACAGATTACTCTTTTCCATTTGTAAAAGTAGATAGTTCTTTAAAAAGTGGAATAAGTCAAGAGAAAAAGAATCAACATATTTGCCTTCCCAAAGCAACAAGGCATGTATCAGTAGGCCAATTTTTAAAGGAAGGCATTAGAGGCTAAAGAATAACATTAGAATGAAATAAGATATAAATGGAGAGCAATAGGGGAATTCCCTTTAAGCAAGACAACTGTGGAGACACAATTGGATTTCCTATAGAAAGCAACCAGGCATCTATGCAGTAGAACTGTTATAAATCATTTCCTTGAGTCCATTATGTCCAAGTTTTACTATTTTTGCATGTTGAGCTTTGTAACTGAGTTACAGTTTAATATCTAGCATCATTTAAAAAAAGTTTCTCAAAAGAAACAGTGTTTTGGGGGCAGCTGGGTAGCTCAGTGGAGTGAGAGTCAGGCCTAGAGACAGGAGGTCCTAGGTTCAAACCCGGCCTCAGCCACTTCCCAGCTGTGTGACCCTGGGCAAGTCACTTGACCCCCATTGCCCACCCTTACCAATCTTCCACCTATGAGACAATACACCGAAGTACAAGGGTTTAAAAAAAAGAAAAAAAAGAAACAGTGTTTAGTGAAGGAATGCAAGATGACTAAGTAGATTCAAAAGAAAGAAAATGTTTCAAATCCTGAATACCATGGGGTCAGTATGCCAAAGTCTGGTAAATCCAAAGAATATACCACAAGTAACATTTTTTTTAAAGTAGCATCCTCCAAGTGTAACTTCAAATGAAGAGAAATGAGAGAACACCTTCAACTCAATACTTCATGAATGGGAGAGGTCCACAGATGTTACACAAATTGTGCTAATATTTTTTTCCCTATTATTAAAAAAGTCACATGGGATGGCTCTCGAGAAGGGAAGGGATACCAGAAATAACCAGGGTGATACAAAAAATAATAATGAAACAGAAGACATAAGTAAAAAGTTATTATTTTTAAAAATGTATGCCAGAATTCTAACCCATTTTTTTCTGGTATTCTAGGAAAAGGTGACTAAATCTCAAACTGGAGGGAGAGGAGGAGGGAAGAAGAGAAAGGAAAGGTGTTTCTTTTTTTTTTTTTTTTAAACCCTTGTACTTCGGTGTATTGTCTCATAGGTGGCAGAGTGGTAAGGGTGGGCAATGGGGGTCAAGTGACTTGCCCAGGGTCACACAGCTGGGAAGTGGCTGAGGCCGGGTTTGAACCTAGGACCTCCTGTCTCTAGGCCTGACTCTCACTCCACTGAGCTACCCAGCTGCCCCCCACTGAGCTACCCAGCTGCCCCAGGAAAGGTGAAGAGTAAGATGATACCCTGGGCACACTGAAAAGGTACAAGTCATTGCAGCAAATATTAGTATTTATTCTGTGCAAGGTACAATTAAGGCAAAAAATGGGTCACAATAACAATATTGTGATTTTCAAAGAAGAGAATAGGATAGAATTTCCAAAGCATAGGACATTAAGCTTGATTTAATTCCTGGAAAAATTCTAAAATGTATTATTAAAATAGCAGTTTGTGAACATTTAGAGGGAAGCAGTAATTTCAGCTTTATGAAGAAGAAATTATACTAAAATAATAATCTTCTTTCAACAGGATTACTAGACTGATCCAACAGGAGAATGAAGTAAACATAAGATTTCAGCAAAACCTTTAGCATAGTTATCTAATGGTATACCAGTTGAAATTATAGAGATATTAATAATACAATGAGAGGAATTCAGAACTGGCTAAATAATAGCACCTTAAGAGGAGTCAAAATGGGTTAAAATCAAGTTGGAGGGAGGTGCAGAATATTCCAGGTAATCTGTCCTTTATAATGTGTTTTTATCAATTGATTATACAAACGGAAGATTTATCAACTTTTCAAATGGCATGGAAGTTTGAAAAAGGCAGAAAGCATAGAAGATAAAGAGTTAGCCTTGGAGATGGAAAGATCTGGAAGGTTCCCAAAATTCCTAACCCTAGTAATACCGCTTCCAGACCTATACCCCAAAAAGATCAAAAAGGAGAGAAAAATCTATGTTTACAAAAATATTTCTAGCCACTCTTCTTGTTTTACTAGACCACACATATTTGTTCCAAAGCTTCCCACCCCCCACCCCCACCCCGGGGGAAGAGCAAAGGAGAAAAAAGAAATGCATTTTCATCGAAAAAAAATTTTAAGTGAATCTCAAGCCTTAAAAAAGTTAATTTTATAAATGTGTCAGGAGAGACATGTACAGAGACAGCAATTGAGCTAAAAAAAAAAAGCTGCAGATTTTAGTGAACTACTAACTCAATATGAGTCAACAGTATGACATGGCAGCCAAAAAAAGCTAATTTAGTCTTGGGCTGCATTAGGAGAAGCATAGTGTTCAAAACTAGAGAGATGATGATCTTTTGTACTTGGCCCTTATCAGTTCCCTGCTAAAGTACTATGTTCATTTCTGGGTGTCATATTTAGGACACTAACAAATTGAAGAGGTACTTCAGTATTATAATTTAGTATTATAGTAGACTATACCACTATCTAGTTTCTTGCACTCAAAGTAAGATTCTAAATAACAGAGATGTATCCAAGGTATATTTTTGAAAGTACCTGCTTCTATTAGCTTACAATCCAATACAGAGTGGTCACTAAAATAAATACTTAAGTACATCCAAGATGTTAAATGAGGGCTATGTGAAGGAAGAAATGGAATGGAAGGCTTCCTACAGGAGGTAACATCTGCAAGGACTTTAAAGGATGGTTAGGAATTCAACAAGGGCAGACAGGGATGGAAGTTATTTAGGATACTGGGAGGACTGGGGCAGGAAAGTACAGGGTATGTTCAGAGAGCAAAAGTAGTGTGTAATAGTAATCTATTCCCCTGAATCATAAAGCTATAGCTGACAGTAAAGTTAAAAATATGGTTAAAGGTCTAAAGGTGAAAGGGGGAAGGGGGGGAAGGAGAGAATTTAGACTGTAGAAAGCAAGCCTGAACTTTTACTCTGTAGGTAACAGGAAGCCAATTTTAAAATTTGAGCAGAGTAGTGACAAGAAAAAAAACCTATGTAAGAAATTAGTTTGATAGTGCCATTCATGGGGTGGTAGAGCAAGGAAGAAATTGACAGTTAAAAGACAGGAAAAGGGGGCAGCTGGATGGCTCAGTGGATTGAGAGCCAGGCCTAGAGACAGGAGGTCCTAAGTTCAAATCTGGCCTCAGACATGTCCTGGCTGTGTGACCCTGGGCAAGTCACTTAACCCCCATTGCCTAGCCCTTACCACTATTATGCCTTGGAGCCAATACACAGTATTGACTCTAAGACGGAAGGTAAGGGTTTAAAATAAATTAATTAAAAAATAAATAAATAAATAAAAGACAGGAAAACCAGCTATGCTACAATAGTTCAAATAGGTAATCAAGAAGGTCTATAGTAAGATTGTTATTCCTACTGGAAGAGGACCAATGGGTCAAGATGTTGGGTTCAGGGTACGATATGTTATGGCTGATCAGTCCAATATAAGTTTGGAAGGCTCTACCCACAGGTCAGACATATAGTCCATTAGAGCAGTGATGGGCAAACTACTGCCTGCAGGCCAGATGTGGCCCGCTGAAATGTTCTATGCAGCCCCAGAACATTATTCCTAATCTGCCAAATACAATGAGTAGGATACAATACAATGAAACTTTGCAAGAGTTGCCTTAGAAACAGACTAACAGATGAGCATTTCCTTTGGCCCCCTCTTTAAAAAGTTTGCCCATCACTGCATTAGAGCCTTTAGGATGGAGACATCTCTAGATTTGCACATCTCATATTTCCTTTGTGCTACTGCAATTCTGCTTTGCTCATGAAGTACAGCACCTTCTTTGATGTGGGCACACCGATTCTCCCATGTCTCACCATCAATACTAAAGCTCTTCCAGAAGGACCTTGGGGGTATTCTTATACTGCTTCTTCTGACCTCCTAGTGAGCACCTGCTTTGAGTTCTTTGTGTTAGGTAAATGTGCACTTGGCATTCAAACTATGTGGTGTGGTCAAACTATCAGTCTCTTTTTTTGAGTAAAGTTTGAATGCTTGTCAGTTCAGCTTGGGAGAAGATCTGTGTCCCAAACCTTATCTTGCCTGGTAATCGTCACATGCGGCTCAATTTTCTGGCATGGAACTGGTAGATTGTCCAGGTTTGACAAGCATACAACAATGAAGTCAGCATAACAGCTCTGTGGACCTTCATTAGGTGTGTAGCCTAAAAACTTTTCTCCCAGTTTCTTCTGGAGCTTCCCAAACACACAGCCAACTGGCAATTTGTACCCCAACCTCTTCATCTATGTGAACATCCCTGTAAAGTATACTGCCAAGGTAAGTGAACTTATCTGCAACATTCAAAATTTCTCTATTTACTGTAAACAACAGCTCTACATATGGATGGTTTGGAGCTGTCTGGTAGAAAACCTATTTTCTTATAGCAGTGGGAAGGATAACTGGCTAGATATGAGGTGAGGGACAGTGAAAAGTTAAAAGATAACACCAAAATCTCAAATGGGAGAATGGAAAAATGGTGATTGATGTTTAACAGAAATAGCAGTAATTTTTTAAAATTGTGAGGCTGGCTCAGTATGTCTTAAGTGTCACATGGCAGTGGGAAAATGTTAATGTATTATTAGGTTGCGTTATAAACATACTATCCAGAATTTGGGAGACAGTCTCTTCAAACACTGTCCTAGCCAGACCACATCTGGAATACTGTATTTACCTCTGGCTGCCACAATTTAGGAAAGCAAAGCTACGGCATATTTTAAGGAAAGCCAGAACACAATTAGGATAGAAAACCTTGCCAGAGTTGTTGGAAGGAACTGGGGATGTTTAGCCTGAAGGAAAAAACAAAACAATATAATGTAGGAAACAACTTTCCAAGAAATTCTAAAGCACAAAATACCTTATTCTTGTCAAGGTATGAGAGACTTGGTGATTGAGAGCTTTAGAAGAAAATAAAATAAGCATAGGCTATGGGTATTTGAGCTAACAGTAGCCATACAACATAGAATTATGCCTTTATAATTTTTAATATGCTTTTTCCAAGTAAAACAAATTTATTCATCTACCATCTATTTATCTTCGTTAATTTCAACCTTTAAAGTTAATTATTTAGCCTTTTTACACATAAATCTGTACGTTATACTCTTCAATATACCCTCTTGTCTGCAATTAGGTCAATGAACTATATCTCCCACTTTTAAGGTGAGTAGAACTTTAAACATTTGAAAAGAGGGAAAAGACCAGAATAGAACTAGAAAATAAGTCAATGGCCTCTGCTACTTGTCAGTTATTTTTCTAATTCTAAGCTCCTAGGACAGTGCTTTTGTACATAACTGCTCTCTAGGTTCCTAAATTCTTAAAGGCTCTACAGGCTTTAAATTTGAGCTAAAAATCACCAAGTAAAATGACAGAAATGCATCTGTTTAAATAAAAACAATAAAAAAGTAAAGGGAGGGTTTTGCTGAACAAGGATTTTCTGGCCTAAATTGTAACACTCCCCCAAAACTACTGAAGTAATTTGATCATCAGCAACAGTATCCAACACTGGCAAAGGGTCTAGGCCTGTTATTTCATTGGAAGAAGAAACTCCCAGATGTAGCAACTCCCTTTTATCAATTAAGGTTCAAAATTTGTCTTTGAGAGTTGCCTAAAGCAGAGTCGTTGCCACTGGAACTAGATACAAATGTAATTGGGCAATATTTAACAAAATATAAATACAACATAAGTAATGTAAATTTGTGGCTTTTTAAGTCAACAGGCAGCCCACAGGGATGTATTTATTTGAGTTTGACACTTTGGCACAGAGCCAGTATGTTTGAAGCAGGTTAATTCTGGTTGCAAAATCAGCTTTCTAACCATTATACACAATACTGCTTCTCAAATGGGAGGTGTTCATTTTAATATTTGTTGATGGAATGAAGTATGTCTGGGCAACAGCCCATCCTTCATATTTATCTTTCGTTTAGACTAATGATATTCAAGTCCTACCTCATACATACTCCGACTCTAATTCTGCCTTTGACTCTAATACTAAATCTGGGCAAGTTAATCTTCGGTGTTCACCACAACTCAAAGACTAAAACTTTGCAGAAAAGGAAGGAGCTGGCCTGCACTGGTATCCCTTAGGGAGCAAGTTCAGTGCCAGTGCCTCGTCCCTTTGGCTAATATTAAAATCAGTGTGTACTTCCAAAGTGGGGAGAAAAAGAGTAATTTTAGGCACATCTGGATGGCAGGTTGAAGGTAGGATGGTGCTAAAAAAAAAAAAAAAGTCCCTGTAAACACACCAAAAGGATAACCCACACAATGAAAACTAGTTGATTGTATTTTAATAAACTTTAATAGAGAACAGAATTTCACAAAGTAAACAAGAACTAAGGTAAAAATTTGGGCCCTCCCAACTGAAGGCGTATTAAATAATGTTTAACCTTTCATCATTTCCCTTAGTTTGGAAATATTCTTTACAAGTTGTTTCCCAGTCCAGCATAACTAAAACAAAACTAAGGGAGGGTGATAACAGGTTTATACATCATTAGCTAATTTCCGCTTCTGTAGACTGTGTTCCCCCTACCACCCTACCCGCCAAATCCCGAGCCTTTCCCAGAAGCGTAGACCATACCGTGCTTGCGTAGGCTTCCCAGAGCAGTCTGTGTTGACATCTTTAATGCCACTCATTCCAAACTCCGCATTCAGGGGACCTCCCCAGCGCGCCTCACCCGGACGCCCAGTTCCGCGCCGCTAATTACTTCTCCCGTCCCACTTCCAAACATCGGACGGGAGTCACCCGCCAAAGCAATAACAACAATCAGGACTAGAGTGCAGGGGTGCGGCCGAGCGGGCGTTCAAGCTCGGGCGGGGTCACAGCCACCCGCCCCGCTGAGCACCAGGTGGACTTGTTTGCAGGGGATCACCGAGAAGGGGGGAGGGGCGGACAGAAGCGACCCCTCCCCCTCCTCCAGGTCTTAAGCGGGGTCTGCCCCGCGGGGTGCCCTGTGCTCCCCTCCCCCAGCCCTAAATTGGCAGGACCCTCTCCCCCTAGGGGGAGGGGGCTGGGGGCGGCAGGGACGCTGCGGCTCCGTTACCTGGTGCTGGTGGCGGCTTCCCTCACACGCCCCCCCGGGTCCGGAGGCAGCGGCGGCGGCAGCTGCTCTCGCTGCTTTCACGTCAGGCCCGCGGGGGCCCTCTCTCCACACACCGGCCGCCTCGGCCCCCCGCGCTCCGCCCGCATCCGAGCCCGAGGTTCTGGCGCGGCTGCTCAGGCTGCTCCGCCTTTCCGCGGCGGCCCCCGGGG
>NC_058132.1:556667113-556725729 GCF_016433145.1 Gracilinanus agilis | reverse complement strand
CAGGCCCGCGGGGGCCCTCTCTCCACACACCGGCCGCCTCGGCCCCCCGCGCTCCGCCCGCATCCGAGCCCGAGGTTCTGGCGCGGCTGCTCAGGCTGCTCCGCCTTTCCGCGGCGGCCCCCGGGGCCCTCCCCGCAGCCCCTTCCGCGCCCCACCCTTCCGACCCTCCGATGTAAGCCCTGGGCTCTTTTCACACTCCCCCCGAATCTCCCAGCCCTGGCGGTCAGGCCGAAGCCCCGAAAGTCCCGTCAGAGAGCCGCGGCCACAGCCGAGGTTCTCTGCCCTCTCAGTGCGCCTGAGCCGCCCTGACACCCAGTCCAAAATGGCGCCCGCCGTCAACGGCCGCGCGCCTCAACCTCACCTCCCCCCACTCCCAGCGCTGGCAAGTAGGCGGGCGCGCGCACGAGGAGCCCAGGAACCCCCGAGCCGCAGGCTGTTGGAAGAAATTGGCGGCCCCGCCCCCAGGCTCTGAGCATGCGCAGCACTCTTCTTTGCGCTCTCTAAAACTACGGTTTTGAGGAGAAAGACAGGCTTACTAAGCTTTGTTTTGGTAGAAGAGAGAAGCGAACGAAAAGCATGAGGTCGTTCAGAGTAATGAAAGTAACGCGGAAAAGAGTGAGCCCATCTGAGGAGGCAATAGCCAGACTCATTCCGGGGCCTCTAGTGAACTCGGGGCTTACATAATTTGAGGGGAAATCCATTATCTGTGGCTGTCTTTACGAGGTTCTGTCCTGGGTCAAGGTCATTTTTCTCTTCTCTCTTCATGACCCATTTGGGGTTTTCTTGGCAAAGATACTGGAGTGTTTTGCTGTTTCCTTCTCCAACTCATTTTACAGATGAGGAAACTGAGAACAGGTTTTAATGACTTGCCCAGAGTCCCAGAGTGTCTAAGCCTGGATTTGAATTCTTGAACATGAGTCTTCCTGATTTCCATGCCCAGTGAGTGCTCTATTCACTTAGCCACTACTCTCTCTGTATAAATAGAATATTAAAACACACACAGCACACTAGGGAAATGGCTATCCAAAGGAAAACCAGAGCTAAACCCATTTGTAAAGAAAGGCTTAATTCAGTAAACAATCCCAAATTCACCTTTTCTTTTCAGTTTGCTTCTAGAATTTTCTTAAAGACTGAAAAAACAACAGAATCATTGCAGAAAAATATGCTTACAAACAGGAAAGTCATCTGAAACTTCTGTATGATGTTTGGAAGAATGCTGGAACACAGTTACTAAAAATATCCCTCAGGAAAATTAGGGCTGAGACTAATCTATATGTTTGCAATATGAATATTTTAAAAATACCAGTGTGTAAAAGAATGGAAGTTCAGGGATTGATGATTTGTTAGCAATCAGAGTGATAAGTGAGTGAGTGAGCTAAACCATAAATTTATATTAAACTGAGTTCCTTGAGCCTCTACTGAAATCAGAAGTATTCAGGCAGAAGTTCTTCAAGCCAAAGTTCACTTCTCAGTGATGTTCAGAGAATCTTTAACCTAAAAAGACCCAAGAGAACATGTAAACCAGCACCTTCATTTTATAAACAACCGAGTTTATCCGATGTCAAGTAAATAATTGGCATTAAAGTTGGAACTAGAATTCTGATCTGATTTCCAGTTTTAATGTTCTTTGTGCCACACTAGAAGCATGGATTCATCTGTGGAAGAAGTTGGATCAATTGGCTTCTAAGGGTATTTCTAGCTCTAAGAATCTATACTTTTTTGATTAATATAATCTGTCAAACCCCCAAAATAGCTTCCTTCATTTTATTTTTTTTAAAACCCATACCTTCTGTATTAGAATCTGCAATGATTTCAAGGCAGAAAAGTAGAAGGGGCTAGGCAATAAAGGCTGTGATTTGCCCAGTCATACAGCTAGGAAGTGTCCTCCAGTCTCTTTAAAGTCTGGCTCTCAATCCACTGAGCCACCTACCTGCCCAATTCCTCCATTTTCAAAAGGAATGTTATGCTCTTTGTAGAGTAAAAATGTCCAGGTTCACTGAGTGAATTTAACCATAATTTCATCAGTTTTGCATTTTCTAAACCTCAGAGTCTAGAAGATTTAAAAAAATAACTAAGATTTTTAAAAAATGAAAGCATGACTCTTCAATAAGCAAAGTGAAAATAGGTATTTATTTCCTCATTTATTGTCATGGGAAACAATCCTGTTCTTTCATGAGTATCTATTCCTTATGATCAACTGTGACAGACTTAACTATTCTCAGCAATATAATAATCCAGGACAATTCTGAAAGTTTGGGCAAAGAATGCTGTCCACCTCCAGAGAAAGAATCATTGAAGTCAGAATGCAGATCAAAGTATATGATTTTTCACTTTATTTGGGTTATTTTAGGGTTTGGGTTTAATATGCTTATTCTCTTATAAAAAATTAACAACATGTTCTGTATGATAATACATGTGTAACCCATATCAAATTGCCTGTTAGTTCCAGGAGCTGAGAGGGAAGGGAGGAAGGGAGACCATTTGAATCATATAACTTTGGAAAACTTATGTGGAAATTTGTCATTGCATGTAATTAGTAAAATTAAATCTCTTTATAATTAATAAAATGCATCTATTCCTTGATTTCTCTGGAGGCCACTGCTAGACTGGGTAGACCTAGTTCTGAGATATCATAGCAATTCTTAATTTGAGTAAACATTCTGTCTTACTCTGAACTGCTAATTTTGTAACCAAAATAAATCTATAATAAAAAATGGAGCAGGAGTATAGGGCCTAAGTCTAAGAGGAACCTGAAAGGTTCATTGCATTCACAGTATAAAAAGGAATTCTTAATCCCTTTCTCTAATTTAACTGGGGTCCTGGAGGTCCTTTTACCATAGAGATGTGTAAAGATATACCAGCCCACAGTGAAAGGAAGTAGAAACCAGAGAGACAGGAAGTAAGGTAAGAAGGGGATATAAAAGACCAGCTTGAGGCCCAAGAGTTGCTTCTTGACCTTTTTTGGATTGGAGTTTGGTTGCTGGTGGTGTGGGTTGGTGATTAGTTGGTGGTTGAGATAGATAGATAGATAGATAGATAGATAGATAGATAGATAGATAGACTGATTCTGCCTGGTGAGCTGAGCCAAAGGGTGATCAGCTGGACTTTCTCTAATGGCAGTTATAGGGTAGTAAGGCAATTTCTCTCTCTATCTTTTTCCTATATTTTCCTCCTTTTACTACCTCTCATTAAAACTAAAATTGTTAAAAGCTGCTCTCTTATTTTGTCAAACTCCTAATTTAACCCTTACAATAGTTAGAAGAGACCTGATAGATCATCTTTCGCTCTCTGAAAGAATTCGAGCTCTACTTTGTTCACTTGTACACTTTGTACAACTACTTTGTATAATTTGTATCTTTATATGAGTAAACCTTTTCGAACTGTACTACCTTGGGTTTTCTCTCATCATGCCTGTAATAAAGGGACAAGAGGAGATGGTAACGAGGGGTCACTGGGGGCTTAGGAGTCAGTAATTAAACTAGCTGGAGGTTGGAGTTGATGTTATCAGAGGGGAACAGCCTCAGCTGAAACTGCCAGTGAGTTACCACTGCTAGCTGCAGGCTCCTTTAAGATGTTGGGTTGGTGGCCCCTCCCTGCTGAGGTAACTGACTCCCTATTGGGTGAGAGCAGAGCCCAGCACGAAACCGTGGCTCAACTTCCTGGCAACAATGGAGGCTTAGCTTTCATTTCACAGTAACCCCTCACTTCTCAAAACTGTCCTCCCCTTAGTCTCCTTAGTGATGTTAGATGGTGTTAGAATAATCACAGGAATTCACAGATTAAGGCTAAGGGGTTTATTCGAACTGGACAGGGAAAACTAAGGTAAGAGGGCTTAGGTTTGCTAAGCTGTTGCTAGGGGCAACTAGCAGGTGCTGGCCAAGACCCAAAGGGTCTTGACCGGCTGAAGGCAATCAGTCCCCAGCCAGAGATGACTAGGCTCTGGCTTGGTGTTATTGATCAGCTAGGTACACCCGATGATGTTGTTGAATTGCTCTAGAGATGGCCCTAACATCTAGGCTACACTATCTAAGTTACTGCCCACGATTCTCCTCCCTACCACCCTTCCTGATCAGGGGCCCCAAGGGGAAAGGTCAGGGATAGCAAAGTGTCTGGGTGAGGTCAAGGAGAAAAAGAACCCCAAGGTTGGGTTTGCAGGGCTTTATATAGTCACAGCCCAACTGCCGGTTAGCACCTGGCATCTGGCACCTGCTGCCCCAGAATTCCATTCTGATAACTGACAGGATTGCCTAGGGTAATATTGCAATGCAAGAAACCCTGCATTACATGCCCCAGGAAGCTCATTTTGGGGATAACTTCATCATCATGAAAGATATCATCAGCCTTGGTACTCCATTTCATCACTACCTCCTGCCTCTCTCAGTAAACAGGACCATAGACTCCAAACTTCCATTTAAGGAAAATCTTAACAGAAATATCTTATTTCTCACCTGGCTGCATATCTTGGGTCTTCTCTGACTTGACCCACTTCTCCATCATTTCCCCCTCCCCTGGATTTTCAACTTCTTTTTTTGTGTGTTTTGTTTTCCCTCAGATTGATTGCAAGCTCCTGGAAGGTAGGAATTGTCTTTTTTTAGGGGGGGAGGGTATTTGTATCCCCAGTGCTTAGCAAAATGCCTGGCACATATTAGGTACTTAGTAAATGTTTATTGACTGGCTCAGCATAAGTTTCCTCATCTATATAGTGAAGGGGTTAAACCACACTGGGGGAATTTCATGAGTACCTCTACTAAAAGAAAAGACTTCTAGCAACTATGAGCCATGAGTTACTTCTCCTTCTAATTCCTCCCCCAGTCCCAATAACTCTTTAAGTATGAACTCACTTTTTCTCTGGACTCTCTACATGTACTGATGGGAGAGTGTCACAGATTTTTTTTGGTGTAATGAAAAAAGAGAATGTTTTGTACCAACTAGTCCTGTTGTACTGTCCTAGTATGATTTAAAGAAAAACAAACTTGCCCTTTACTAAAAACTAAAAACAAATAAATGAAGGAATTGAACTAGATAATACTTCCAACTGAATTCTATGATACTAAATCCTGTGAAACCATCTCTTTGGGTTCTCCATAGAGAACCAGGTGGGCCAGAGCCAAATGTCTAACAGTACAATATAATAAAATACAATAAACAGTAAGTGTCCAACCTGTGCCAACCACTCTTTTAAGAACTGAGGAAATGGAAAAAGAAAGCCAGTTTCTGCCTTCAAGAAGCTTACAATCTAATGGGGGAAGACAGAAAAGGAAACTGAAATGCAGGTACAAACAGTATTCATTCAGAGCAATGATAGGAAACCAAGCTGTGCAGCTGGTGGGAAATGAAGCCTTTTCTGAGTTTTTGGACTCTTTTTAGAGGGAAACTTGAGAATTATATGCTCCTCTTTCCAAGTTTCCAATCCAGAGGGACAGAGGAAACTGAGAGAATAGATGAGTTGTGAGTACCAATACTGAAGCAATCTCTGTGACAATGAATTTCCCGAAGATGAATTTATTGGGGGGGGTGGGGTGGAGTGGGGGAGGCATGATGACAGTGAAGCAGAAACGAAAAAGTGCAGGACTACCTACTCTGTCTAATGAGAGGAAAGGAAGCAATAGTTTGCCTTCTGTAGATATCCCCATGACAACCTTTCAAATAGTTGAAGTCAACTCTCATGCTTCTACCTAAATCTTTTCCTCTCCAGGTAAAACATCTTCCTAATTCCTTCAACTGGGATTCACATGTCATGATGTTGAGGCAACTATTCTGGTTACCCTTCTCTAGATTAGGGTTTTTTAACCTTTTTTGTGTATCATGGGCCACTTTGAGCAATCCAGTAAAGCAAATGAACTACTCAGAATGATGCTCATTGCCTATATTTATAATGAAATTTATAAATTCCAATTAGAGATTAGTGAAAACAAAGACTTTCTTTTTCCTATTTGGGCTCACAGATCCCCTAAAATCCATCCATTGTAAACCCTTGGGTAAAAACCTCTGTTTTCAATACTTTCCAGTTTGTTCATCTTTCCTCAAATGTGGTACTCTGAACACAATAGAGTATATAACAAAGACCAGGAAAGTATTCTTCCCTACTTTTCTTCTAATGTTTTATTAGTTTTCTTATTTATAAAATGTTAGGAAGTGGGGAGAAGGGTTGGACTAGATGATCTTAAAGATACCTTTCGGCTCTAGATGATTATCATCTAGAAACTTAGGATAGCACTATTTTTTGTTTTTGCTTCCATGTCATTCTGTTGAATGATTTTGAACTTTCAGTCAACTAAAACGTCATATATTTTTCAGACAAATTTCTGTTTAACTGTTGTTTCCCCATGAAATCGTGAAATTGATTTCTTTTAACTTAAGTGTAAGACTTTATATTTATCTTATTAGATTCCCTTTTTCTTACCCTGGGCCCAACCTTCTGGAACCTTTTGGATATTGATTATTAACCAATGTGTTAACTATGCCTTTTAGATAACCCTGGATATATGATAAGCCTATGGAATTATTAATGTAGTTTGTCAACCCTGGAAAAATAATTAAGGAGAAAAACAGTTTCTATAACAGTTATTTTTATTTACTTAGAGAATTATGACATTTGTGCCAGAACCTAGGCAAAGCTAAGTTTATTGAACAGAGAAAAGACTTTAAGTTAAGTAGTTTTTCATTTTTGGAAAATTCAAAGTGAGTAGAGGTACTATAATTCATATAACCAGAGATACTCAATGTCCATTTGGAATGTTATGTACACAGCTTTTGTTTATCAGGACTTTGGACTTAGTACTGATAAGATAACAGGGAACAACCTTGGAGTAATTTGTAAGATTTAGGGGCTTCTTTCAGGACAAAGGTGGTGTTGACTCATGTGCAGGATTTATGCCCAAGATAGGGGCCTCAGTTTTTATAGCCTAGAGAGGTGCCTCTGATTATCCTGAAGTCTCCTCCTCAGACTCAGTTTAGTGGAGTAACTATCATAATGCCACGTCATTTGGTATAGAATCAAGTAGAGATGCCTGGAAAAATGTATCCTGGTCAGACTCTTTCCCCTAGTCACTGTTACTGTCATTTCCACAAATTGTAAACAGTATAGAACAGTGACAGCAAACCTATGACACACATGTCAGCACTGAAGTGTGGCCATTTTTTATGACATCGGCCCCATACAGCTGCATACAGAGAAGTATGGGACTGCATGCCAAGGATGAAACATTTGCTGTAGTGTAGTGTAGACACTCTGTGCACTATAGATGACAATTCTACCTATATTAATTTACCTATTTTGGTTTATTAAATACAGTTATATATTACAATTATACATTTTGTTATTTAAATTATAAATATCGCAAAATTATCATTTTTTTCTCGAAGTGACACATCACCCGAGTAATGCTCGGTTTTTTGGGGGAATTTTGACACACCAAGCTCAGAAGGTTGCTCATCACTGGCATAGAGCCTTTGAGGAGAGGCCTCTGGGGTTTTCAAATTCCTAAGACTTAATTTGTTTTCAAATTCCTAAGACTTAGTTTCTTTATCTATAAAATTGGAATAATAATATTTACACTAGGTATTTAACAGAGTTGTAAGAAATACTTGAGATAATGTGTAAGTACTTTGTAACTATTAAGTAATATAGGGTATCCAAGTGAGAAATCAGCAAAAGCCAAGTCTGAAAAGGCAGAGAGACAGAGGCATCAAAAAATAAAAGGGAAAGGGGTAGCTAGGTGGCTCAGTAGAGAGTCAGGCCTGGATATGGGAGGTCCTGGGTTCAAACCTGACCTCAGACACTTCCTGGCTATATAATCCTGAGCAAGTCACTTAACCCCTATTACCCAGTCCTTTTTACTTTTCTGCCTTGGAACCATTACTTATCGTATCAATTCTAAGACTGAAGGTAAGAATTTAGAAAAAAAAAAAAAAAGGGAGAAGAGGGAAATGGGATTAAAAAAATCAAGAGGAAAGCCTGGAGATGCAAAGTAAGTATTCCTCACCTAGAAAGGTAGAACTTGAAAATTAGGAAGTCAGCAAGTATGGACTCCATTCATTTGAAGTGTCCTAGTCACATATCTACATAAGAATTTGAATGGTTTATGGAAGATTAAAAAAATAATGATTCCCCTATGTGAATTGTTTATAAGGGGAAGGGACTTTGGAACAAAAAAGATTTGTTGAAAAGGAGAAACAAGTCTCCCATCTTCTGCCCAGAAGTGATGAATACTTCAGATCAGAGACTCCCAACCGAATTGAAGGCAAGAACCATCTGCTTAATCTAAGCTAAACCCCATAGCCCTAGCTGAAAGGGCTATATAGTACTAAAGCTGAAAAGAGGGTGGTAAAACTGCTAAAAAGTTTCAGCCCAGTTAGTGCCTGAAAGTAGAAAAAAATGCTACAGTTGCCTATCAAGAATAGAGACTAGGGAATCAACCTTTTAGAACTGAGCTGCAATACAGTGGCAAACTTGCCTGTCCAGCCCTGTCCCAAGCCACTGTCCAATAATCTCCAAGAAAATATCTAGAAACAGAACAGCATTGTGATGAGGCAGTAAAGCAAAACCTAGCTGAGGTCCCAGAGCCCTTATGCCTGAAAAGAACCAGCCCACCTAAAGAGTGAATTTTGTGTGTCAGCTTAGTTGAACAGAAGAGTGAATCATGGTAAACTATGAGGATCTTTAGGAAAGAGATCAAGGCCCTTTGGTTCCAGAGTTGTGAGTTCTCTTGGCCCTATGTCTCAGTGCCATTGTATTTTGGGTTTCCACTCTTTCCCCGCTGGACTCTGAGTGTTCTGGGGAGAAGTGTGCCCTGGATTTAGAGAGAAATTATTTGTAATTACTGTTCCAGTTGTGTATTTGAATAAATGCCTTTCCTAAAGATCTTAGTCTATTGGCTGATTATTAAGGGGAAACACACCAGTAGGGAATCATGAGCTAGTTTTTAGGAGGATAATTGCTTCCTAGAACCATGGGAGCAGTAATAGCTACTCCTTTGTGGACCCAACACTGTTTGAATTAGGGCTATGAGAGCCTCATGGGGCTGTTACAGGCTTATTTTACCTAGCCAACATCAGTGGATTTTCTTTAACAATTAGACAAAACTCCAGGAAGAAGGAAAGAGAAAATAAAAATTCTCAAAGCACTTACTATGTTCCAGACACTGTGCTAAGTGTTTTACAGATTATTTCATTTATCCTCACCACAACCCTGTGAGGCAAGTGCTATTATTATCTTAATTTTCCAGTTGATCCAGGGATCAAGTGACTTGTCCAGGATTACACAGCTAGTAAGTATCTAAGACTGAATTTGAACTCGGCTCTTCTTGACTAGCCCCAGTTCTATCCATTGTACCATCTAATTGTCAAGAGGCAATTAGCAACTGTAGTAACAATATTATGAATGAGAATTGTGTTTTAGTGTAGCCACAATCAAAAATATTAAAACTTAAAATTGTAATGGGAATGAACTGGAGGCATCCACCATTGAAGTGGGCATTCACTTTGGCCCTTTTCTTTGGGACATGTGCTGTAGCCCCTTACTTAAGGATATGAGAAATGCAGCTACTCCTGTTTAGTTTCTTGTTTTCTTGACTGAGGTCATGTAAAAGATAATTCCTGATTAAAGGGGAAGCCTCTCCACTTGATAGACTGAAAAAGAATCTATTCTATTTTCTTGAGCACTTTTCTTTATAATTCTGCCAACTCTTTCTTGGACTGTCTCTGCTGCAAGGGAATAATGAAAGGAGAAAAATTCTCTCCCTCTGCCCCCAAGTCCAAGGGAGACCTGGCAGAGTCCCAAAGAGGTGAGAAACCAGGGAGGGACCTAAATCTGTGGAAGAGATTCTGATTCTGGAGCAGAAATGAAATTTGGAACTGCTAGAAGAGAGTATCTCAAGTTCTGAGAAATTATTAGCTATTGGGAATTCTATTGAACAAGTGACCAGAAAGAAAATATTGATTTTTCTCACCTTTCTTCCTGTGTTTCTCCTTGTTATCATACAGAAGTCAAGAGATGGGGTCCTAGGGACATATGAACTGGCTATTCCTTTATACCTGCAAGGCTCTTTTTGTCCCATCTCCCATCCTTACATACCTTTCTTTCTTTTTAAAAAAATTCATTTTTATTGCCATGCAAAACACTTCAATATTGGTCATTGTTGTAAGAGCAAACTCATACGTAACCAAAATCCCCAGACCTTAACCAACAAATTTATTAACTTAACAAGCCATACTCACAACTTCTCAAATTTGTTAGGGTACTTCACTCACATTATACATTGAGGTTCGTTTCTAATACATTTAAGTCTAGGCCAATGTATTGCTACCATACTAATTGATCTAAACTGATATGAAAAAGCAGGACCCAAAGGCCAAGCCAATCTCCACACTGTGGCATCTTCTTCAATTACCTTCACTTGAAAAGGCTTAATCAAAATATACTTTTCATTTATAGTTTCTATTCCTTTCATTCTAATACTCATTTAACCTATGTGCACAAAACTACTTCCAACACAACAGAAATAGTAATAAACAAAATCCACCCTAGCAGCGCTAAAGCCCATTTGCCACAACCATTCAACAAAAAAACCCTAAAATCTTGAACTGTACAAAACCCCCCTATAGAATCAAATAACTCCACAGCCGTGCTTACCCCAACTTTACCAGACATGAATACCAAACTAACTCTACCAACAAAGCAAATAATAATACACTAAAAGTCACAATGTTCCCCAGTCAAGTTTCTGGATACTCTTCTGTAGCCATAGCAGCAATATAACCAAAAATCACCAGCATGCCCCCCAAATAAACTAACAAGACTATCAATCCAAAAAAGTATTTCTAAACTAACAAGAATTGTACAACCTAACCCACCACTAGCAACCAAACTCAACCCCCCATAGTCAGGCGAAGGCTTAGAAGCAAAAGCTACAAACCCAAAAATTAATAACAAAGAAAAGAAGAAAATAGTTATCATCTTCATTGTTTTAGTATGGACTCTAACTGTAGCCCCAAAGACCCCAAGCAACCAAAAGAGCCTGAACTCCTATAGGATTTCCAATTTAGTCTTTAAATGAGGATTTTAAATTTGTTCTTTTTTTAGGTTTTTTTTAGTTGCATGCCCAATTCATTGATCTGCATTTTCTCTATTTTATTGATATAAGCATTTAGAGACACAAAATTTCGCCCAAGTACTGCTCTGGCTGAATTCCACAAATTTTCATATGTTGTCTTTTCATTGTCATTCTCATGAATACAATTATTGATTGTTCCTTTAATTTGTTCTTTGACCTACCCCCCTTTTTTAGCATTAGATTATTTAATTTCCAATTAGTTTTTGATTTGTATTTCTGTAGAGCTTTCTTGATTATAATTTTTATTGAGTTATGATCTGAAAAGGATGCATTTATTATTTCTGCTTTTCTAAATTTGGTTGTAAAATTTTTAAGCCCTAATTACATGATCAATTTTTGTGTAGGAATCAGTGGCTAAAAAGAAGGAATATTCCTTTCTATTCTCATTCAATTCTTTCCAGAGATCTATTAGTTGTAACTTTTCCAGGATTTCATTCACTTCCTTTACTTCTTGTTTATTTTTTGCTTTGATTTATCATTTATTATGAAAGGGTGAAATTGAGCTCTCTCACTAGTAGAGTTTTGCTATCTATTTCCTCCTGAGGTTCATTTAATTTCTCCTTTAAAAATTTAGAGGCTCTACCATTTGGTGCATATATACTTAGTATTGATATTACTACATTTATAGTACCTTTTAGCAAGATATAATTTCCTTCCTTATCTCTTTTAATTAGAGTCTATTTTTGCTTTAGCTTTGTCTGAGATCATGATTGCTACTCCTGCTCTTTTTTCACTTTAGATAATGCACAATAAATTCTGCTCCAGCCCCTTACCTTTCTCTGTGTATGTCACCCTGCCTCAAATGTGTGGCTTGTAAGGAACATATAGTAGGATTCTGTTTTTTAATCCACTCTGCTATCCACTTCCATTTTCTAGGTGAGTTCATCCCATTCACATTCACAGTTATGATTACCAACTATGTATTCCCCTCCATCTTATTTTCCCCTTTTAATATTGCTCTTTTTCCTTTAACTCTGTCCTTTCTCACAGATATTTTGCTTTTTATCATCCCCCCCCAACTTCCTCCTATTTCCTATTACCACTCCCCTTCCCTTGTCTTATTCCCCTCCTACTTCTCTAAAGGGTAAGATAGGATTCTATACCCCAATGAATATGGTTATTATTCCCTCTCTGAATCAGTTACAATGAGAGTAAAGTTTAAGCACTGCCCATCACTACCCTCATCCTCTCCTCCATAGTAATAGTTTTTCATGCCTCTTTAGGTGAGATAATTTACCCCTTTCCTTCTCTCCCTTCCCCTTTCTCTCAGTGTGATCCTCTTTATCACCCCTTGTTTTTTGTTGCATATCATATCATCCTAATCAGCTTACTGCTCTATTATTGATAAAATTTTTTAAGAATTAAAAATATCTTCTTTCCATGTAAAAATACATACTGTTTGACTTTACTGAGTCCCTCAAATTTTTTCTTTTATATTTACCTTTTTTAGGTTTCTCTTTGTTCTAATGTTTGGACTTCAAATTTTCTGTTTAGGTTTGGTCTTTTCATCAGGATTACTTGGAAATCTATTTTATTGAATGACCATTTTCCCCCTAGAAAGACTATACCTAGTTTTGCTAGATAAGTGATTCTGGATTGTAAACCTAGATCTTTTCTTTTATATCAATGAGTGTTGGGACTTAAGTTACACATATAGAGAAATATTCTATTTCATTCCCTAAATTATATTCCATGGCTTGTCAGTGATTTCTCATGAAGCTATCGGCTTGGAGATGAGGGTAAGGGTGGGGAGAAGAACAGTCTGGTTATATGTAAGCCAAATGCCCTGAAGGAAGAATATTGCAATTTTTTTTAGAAAAACTATGCCACACTTGTACCAGAGACACTCTGAAGAGACCACTGGACTCTCTAACTATTGAACATCTCAGATATTATACTCTATTCAATCAAAAATTAATATTCTAGATAGTTAGATGGAACAGTGGATAGAGTATTAGACTTGGAGTCAGAAAACCTGAGTTCAAGTATTCCCTCAGATACTTAATAGCATTTTCATCCTGGAAAAGTAATTTAACTTCTCTCTGTCTTGATTTCCTCATCTATAAAGTAGGAACAATAACAGTACCTTACTCACAGAGTGATTGTAAGGATTAAATGAGATAACATATAAAGGTGTTTTGTAAATCTTAAAGTGCTACATAAATTATTAACTATTATTAATATAGTAAAGAGAATACAAACCTGGAGGGAAAGCTAGAGGAAGTTTACATCACATGAACCAGACTTTTATCTGAACTAGACAAAGGAGGGTTGAACAAACATACATATGTACACACACAAAGAAATGGCTGTAAAACTTTAACTCAACAAGGAAACAGGCACAGAGAAGGAAGAGAGAGATTGAAGAGGCAGGGTAAATTGAGGAGTTAATAGTCACAATAAAATTAACTTTGAAGGCCTGGTAATCAAGGGGTATTAAAAGGAAAAGAAGGATAGGAAACAATTTCAGGATCTGAGTGAAGACAATAAAGATGCAGTACCAGGTTTCTTCAATTAGAAATCACCATTGTTTTTCATACTCCCCTCTCACTACCTTATTCCTCTTTGTAAACAAACAAAAATTTGGTGTAAAACAAAGAGAGGAAAAAGCATAAGAATATATAATAGCAAGAAATACACAATTAAGGGTTATAACCATGAACTCGAATGGCATGAATTCACATATAAAACAAAAAAAGATAGCAGAATGGATTAGGAAGGAAAACTAAATGAAATGTTTAAAAGAAACACACTTGAATCATACAGATTCAAACTAATTTAAAATGAAGGAACAAAGTAGAATTTATCATGTATCAGTTGAATTAAAAAAAATTGGGGTAGAAATCATGACCTCAAAGAAGTCAATAGCTGAATCAGATATGGTTAAAAGAGATGAAGAGGGAAATTACAGTATACTTAAAGTGACCGTTGTAAATGAATAACAAATAAATATGTAGAAAGAAGGAAAAAGGAATTGAACAAGTCCATAAATGAACTCCCAAAGAAAAGACCTCAAAACCAGATGGAATTAGATATAAATTCTATTAAATGCCATTTTACAAGTGTTAATCATTATTATTAAAACAAAACAATCAAAACTGCATTTATAAAAAAAATAAAAATAAATCACATTTATATCAATAGGTACAGCTTTTGACAAAAATATTTCTTATTTCTGTTAAAAAATACTAAAAATCATAAGGGTTAATATACTTTTCCTTAATATGATAAATAATACTTATCTGAACCCAAGAGCTAGCATTTTGTGCAATAGAAATAAAGTAGAGGTCTTTCAAATAAGATCAAAGGTAAAATAAGGATGCCTATATCATCATGAAGATAGAAATGGTAGCTATAGCAATAAGGCAAGAAACAAATCAAAGTTATAAGAAAGGCAAAGAGGAAATAAAATTGTTGCTATTTTATAGATGATATGATGATCAACATAGAGAACTCTAGGGAAAAAAACTAAAAACTAATTGAAACATCTAAAACTTCAGGAAAGTTGTAGGATATAAAATAAAGCCATACAAATTATCAGCTTTTCTGTATATCTTCAACAAAACCCATGTGTAATGATAGAAACAGAAATCCCATTAGAAAGAACTAAAGAACATATGAAATGCTGAGAATGTCATCTAACAATAAATACACAGTAACTACATAAACATAACTCTAAAACACTTTCTAGAATGCAAACTTAAATAAATGAGAAGGAATTAATTTCCTATATTTCTTTATACTAATATAATTAAAATTATATTTCTATCCAAATTAATTCATTTAATTTGGTACCATTTTAATCAAATTATCAAAGGTTTACTTTAGAAAAGTATAACAAAATCCATATGGAGGAACAACGGGTCAACATTCTTAATGGGGAAAAAAAGAAAATTAGAAAGAAGGGACTTAGCAGAACTTGATTTCAACTGTACTCTATGGCAGAGATCATTCAAACTAGTTGGTATTAGTTTAAAAAAAACAGGAAAAATGATCAACAGAACTCATTAAACACATAAAACATTAAAGCAAATGAACATAGTTATAGTGTTTGATAAATCCAAAGACCTCTCAAACTGGGATAAGGACTCACTATTTGACAAAAATTTCTAAGAAACTTGTCAGAAATTAAGTTTAGCCATAATTCTCTTAAGGTTTTTTCTGTTTTTATATATATGACTTTAGACTGAAGCCAATAGGAGTAATGTGGGTTGAATCCACAGGTATAATCATGGCCTTAAATAAATTCCAGTGAAAACTAAAAATGTGGAGAAAAAAAAAAAACCAGAACACAGATTAAGAAGGCCATTCTACATAGGCAGCCTGGACAAAGAAAGCTTTGTCTTTTTCCTTTCAGGAAGAGCAGTGGGACAGACTGAGACAATCTTGCCAACTCCCTCAGAAACAAAGGAACCAATGCTTTCTCTGGGTTCTCTAATGCTTCCCTCATTTATAGAAAAAGTAATTACAAGATCAGCATGAGGCAAACAAGTCTATGTTCTGTTCTTGTCTTCTCTAATCTGCTCCTATTCCACAGACTTGCTTCCTCAGAGAAAGTGTGGTCCAGGTCAAATTTAAGATCCTAGTGCTTGTCCTGGCATCAACCTCCTTGTTCACTAACCCCTTCCTACTGCATCCCATTCCAGAACCTTTTGGGATCTAAGCCCTATCTATTCCAGTCTATAAGTGATTAGTGATAGCTTATTGATCACATGGAAATGAAATGCAGAATGGAAATGCTGTTCAAAGATTTCAAATAAATTACCTAAGTGCTTAAGCTAACGTCCTCTCTCATTTTGGTTCAGTGTTGAGACCACACAGCACCTCCTCACAAACTGGCCAAGAGATATAGGCAACTGGCAGGGAAAATAGCTATTTCATGTAGAGGAAGAAAGAAGAGTGTCTAAGAACAGAATAAGCAGGAAAGTACCCATTTCCTAGTGGGCCTAGCTGTGTCCACATGTCATTTATGCCCTTTCCTCTAGAGATGTTTTGGTTAGGGAGTGTCCTAGTATGCTTTTCAAATCTGAATGCTTTTAGTAGTCATCTTCTGGAAAGTGACAAACAATGTTCTTTCCCTTAAGGAACTGGGGAAAGATAGTTATATCCCAGGCAGGTGACCAGGTGTGGGGCATGTGGTCTAGAAATAATATCCCTAGAAATTTAAAACGGTTCTGTATATCAAGACAAGCTCTAAATAAATACATGACCTAGATATAAAAGGTCATATCATAAACAAATTAGAGGTGCAAATAAGAAAATACTTTTCAAAACTACAGATAAGGAAAGAGTTCATGACCAGAGAAAGGATGAAGAGGAGCATAGTTGATAACAGACAATTTTAATGAAATAACACTAGAAAGTTTTTGTGCAAACAGAATCAATGCAGTTAACATTAAGAAGGAAAAGGTAATGGGAAAAAAAATCTTCTAGCACATTTCCTTAATAAAGGCCTGATAGGGCACAGATTTAGATATATATGAATGACAGCCATTTCCCAATAAATGATTGTTCAAAAGATATGAACAGTTAGTTAGCAAGAGTAGCTATCCACTCTATCAATAGTCTTATGAGAAAATATCCCAAATCATAAGCAGAAAAATAAAGTTAGAACACTGATTAAAACATCACTGAAGTTCTACCTCATTCATCAGATTGTCAATAATGATAAAAACAGAAAATGACAATTATTGAAGGGGTTGCAGGAAGATAAGTACATTAATGCATTGTTGGTGGAGTTGTGAATTTGTCCAGCTATTCTGAAAAGCAGTTAGGAACCAAGTCAATAAACTGTGCATATCCTTTGACCTAGGAATACTATTAGTAGGAAAAGGATCTCTCTCTATATATATATATTATGTATAATATATATATTATATATATACATATACACACACATACATACACACACACACACATATATATATCAGCTCTCTTTGTTGTAGCAAAAAACTGGAAACATAGGAATATAATAGAAATGATAAATTTGCATAATTGTTTTTAGGAAAGTTAGTAAATATGCATCAATAGGATGATAGAGAAATTTTATCAAGTTTACATTATATATATATATATAGTGACCACTTTGGGGAACTTTTAACTTAAAAACAGGTACAGAAAATAGTTAACATATAATAAAAAATGAATTCAATCAGATGATTAATTTACATGAGGAACTTAGTCTTAATAGCTAACAATTATATACCTATAATTTTTTTTTTTTTATCCTGGGACTCCATTCTAGGAGCATAGGGCCACAACCAGTAGGCAATGGGTCACACAGTCACACAGTCGCTCAGGGTCACCCAGCTGGGAAGTGTCTGAGCCCGGATTTGAACCTAGGACCTTTCGTCTCTAGGCTTGGCTCTCAATCCACTGAGCTAGCCCAGCTGCCCCTACTTTAGGTTGCAGTTTCTTTAGCAGATGTAGTTTTTACAGGGTGGGGTTGCTAGCCCCAGGCCCAACCCTCTTCCTTTTTCATCTGGGCTAGGGACCTTCCTTGGCCCAGGAGTGGTAAGGGTGGGCAATAGGGGTCAAGTGACTTGCCCAAGGTCACACAGCTGGAAGTGTCTGAGGCCGGACTTGAACCTAGGACCTCCAGTCTCTAGGCCTGGCTCTCAATCCACTGAGCCACCCAGCTGCCCCCATATACCTATAATAGCTAACAATTATATACCTCATTCATGCAACAGACATACACATAAAGAGATTTTAAAATGTAAGGGCATTGAGAAGAAGAGGCATACTCACAAATATAATAGAAAAGCAGACAAAAGAATAGAGATAGCTGTTTTCAACAACGACCTTTGGGAAAAGAGGTCAGAGTAGAAAAATAAAGATACCTTTATTAGACCATTCATATGGAATGCTTTCCAACTCTTGAATATTAGGCAGAGAGACAATGCCCACCTACTTTTTTTTAACCAGCTTTGCCTCACCCAACTTCTTTAAGTGTTGAGACAGAAAGAGGAGAGGAGAGACAATCTTCCAAGCTCATTTAAAACAGATTCATCCTGTTTCCCCTTCAGATTGCCTCTTCTGTCATCCCCACTCTTGTCTATTTTATCTTTTCCTGTCTACCAACTTTGTCTCTCCCAAGCTCAAAGACCCCTTTTCTGACCTTTTCATTCCCACTAGCTATTGTTCCACATCTCACCTCCCTTTTGTGGCTAAAGTCTTTGTGCAGGAAGTTGATAATACATACCTTCACTTCATTTCCTTAATTCTATCTTCTGACTTTTAGCCTTATCATTCAACCCAAACTTCTCTCTCCAAAGTAACTAATGATCTTTTATTTGCCAAGTGGAATGATCTTTTCTCAATTCTCATCCCTTTGACCTCTCTGTAGATCATCCTTTTAACCTCTTTGATGCTGTCAGTCACTTTTTTCTCCTTGATACTTTCTTATCTCTAGGATTTCAGGTTACTACTCTTTCCTGGTTCTCTTCCTTCCTATCAGCTGCTCCTTAGTCTCCTTTGATGGAACTTCCATCAGGTCATATTCACTAGCAGTAGATGTCCTACAGGAAGAGCCCCTCTCTCTTGAATCCTCTTCTTCTTCTAAACTATTTCACTTGGTGCTTTCATCAGCTTCCATGTCTCTATGCTGATAATTCTTAAATAAACGTAACCAGTCCAAACCTCTTTACTTATTAGACAACTTGATTTGGATGTCTTATAGACATCTTAAACTTGGTATATCCCAAACTGAACTCATTCTTTTCCCTGCCCTACCTCCAGCCATCCTCCTTCCAAACTTCTCCTTGATTATATAAAGGGCACCACTATCCTCCCAGGCTTGCAACTTAGGTGTGCCATTCTTAACTTCTCACTCTCACATGCTTTCTCTTTGTGTGAATGAAATATCTAGGAAAACACCAAATCCCAGAAGCCAGAGTGGCAGGTGGGATTCTGGACCCACAGAGGTCAAGGGGTGTGACATATGAGAACTGAGGTGAAACCCTTGCCAATTGGAGCATGTTGGGGGAGGGTCTGGATTGAGCTTGAAAAGCCACTGTGTGAAGGAGGCTCAGTCTCTCTGCCATTTTTTTGGGCTTGGGAAAGGAACTCTCTCATAGCCATCCAGATGCTTATCTATGTAAATCATCTCTTGCAAGTGGCTGATCTGGGAACTTGCTCTCTTGGGCTCTGTTACCTTCCTGGACTCAAGACTGTGCCTTGGCTGGCCTTAATTTGTTTAGTTCAACCATGTGGTTAGCTGGGACCATGGGGAATCTAGGACCTGATTGAGCAGAAGTAAATTGGCTGGGGACTTTGAGTTAGACAGGAGACCTTATTTCTATCTTTCTCATTACTAATAAATACTTATAAATTTAGTATAAAGTCTTCAAGATGAATTTTTATTCACAACATCTTGTATGTATATCCTCTTCTGTCCTTTGACACGGCCACCATCCTAATATAGATCTTTATCACCTCATTCCTAGAATATTGTTTGCTGATTGATATGCCTGAATCTCTCCTCCCTCCATCTTCTACTCAGCTGTCAAAGTGATCTTCTAAAGTCTAGGTTAATCATATCGTCCTCCTACTCAACAAATTCTAGTGGTTCCCTATCACCTCCAGAATCAATTTTAAATCCTCCATTTGACTTTCAAAGCCCTTCAAAACCTAGCCCCCAATCTAGATCTTACTTTTCTAGTCTTCTTATACTTTACTCCTCCCATCTGCTGCATTGTATTTAGTAATTCAATGACACTAGCCTCCTTGTTATTACATAGACAAGATGTTCCATGTCCAGACTTCAGGCATGTTCATTAATTGTCCCCTATGCCTGGAATACTCTCTCTTGTGTGGAGAGAAGCTGACACTTCAAACTTACTTTGTCTGAATTGGCCAAAGGAGGAAGGAATATATATACACAGATTTGAATACAAGAACACATTTTACTAAGTAGAGAAATAAGAGAGAAAGAGAAGGGAGGAAAGAGGAAATTAGAGGGAGAATAGATTAAGGGAGGGATTAGTCCCAAGCAATACAAACTCTTAACTAATGATGTACACAAATATTTATTGTTCTTTTTGAGGTGGTAAAGAATGGGTATCTAAATTAAAAAATGAGGGGATGTCCATAAGTCAGGAAATTGCTACACAAATTATGGCAAATGTTGTGATGGAATGTTATTGTATAAGAAATGATAAGATGATTTCAGAAAAATCTGGAAAGATCTGCATGAAATGATGTAGAGCAAAATAAGCAGAACCGGGAAAATATTGCACACAATAACAACAATATTTTATGATGATTAACTATGAAAACTTGGCTACTCTCAGCAATACAATGATCTGGGACAATCCTGAAAGACTTATGACAGGGAATGCTATCCATCTCCAGTGAAAGAACTGTTGTGAGTCAGATGGATGAATGTAAAGCATTCTTTCTTTCACATCAATGTGTATTTATTATTTTATTTGCAGGTTTTGGTTATGCATGACTGTGCTCTTATAGCAATGATCAATATAGAAGTGTGTTTTGCATTATAATAAAAATAAAAATTTAAAAAAATGGGAATCTGAGGGGATGTTCAATAACTGGGGAATGAATGAATGAGTTATGGCATATAAATGTGATGGAACACTATTATGATATAAAAAGTGAGGAAGGAGATGATTTCAGAGAAACCTGGGAAGATTTGTGTGAAGTGATGAAGAATGAAGTGAATGGAACTAGGAGAACAATTTATACAATGACAACAATATGATGAAGACAAATAACTCTGAAAGAATTAGAACTTTTATCAGTGTGATGGACCACCTACTATTCCAGAGAACTAATGATGAAATATGCTATCCACCTCCTGATAGAGAAATGAAGGACTCAGTACAGAATGAGCCAAACTTTTTTTGGACAAAGCCAATTTTAAATGTTTTTGTTTGGCTATATAGGTTTATGATAGGGGTTTTGTTTTTCTTTTGTTCTCTGTTCTTGGATGTACATCGATTGGAGGAAGGGCGAGGAAGAAGGTAGATTTTTGCTCATTGACAAAAAAAACAATAATTTTTAAAAATCAGGCTTGACTATGATACTTCTTTATTCTGTAAACTCCAGGGGTTCTTAATTGGCTCTAGAATCAAATATTACTCAAATTTATCTCATCCTTTAAAACATTTCTCCTTTGTATATTTTATAATATGATTAAAATGTAATATAATTATTAGTACAATAGTACATGATTTAATTTATAAATCAGTGAATATATGGTAGGTGCATGCTCAAAAATTTTTTATTGATAGGGTGAATGATTAAAAAAATGTTTAGTGACCACTAGACTAGGTTATGATATACCTTTGATTATGACTGACAACCAACAGAGCTCATTCATCTCTTTGACAAACAATGCAAACTGACAAGAAGTTGGGCCTAAAGTTGAAAAGGAGGAAGCAGGCTAGATTGCCTTTAGTAAATTGCAAAGTCCTTTTGATGACCTCAAGTTTCTTCCTGAAATAAAGACTCATATTTTTAAGATCAATATTCTTTTGGTGATATTCTATGACTGTGCATCACGTAATACTGTTGCTTCCAAAGAACCGAAGTTGAGAATCACTCAGAAGGTGATGAAGTTTCCCCAATCTACAGATGGTCAGAGGTTATGAGCAGGCAATTCTCAGATGAAGAAATTAAAACTATCTTTTGTCATCTGAAAAAAAATGCTTCAAATCACTATTGTTAGAAATATTATCCCAGAAAATGAAAGAAATAGGAATAACCAAGAATGTTAATGGCTGGAAGGTTAAGGGGGGGAAATTTGGATACAGTGTCTCCTTTATTGCTTGTGGTAGATCGGGCAGGTGTGCAACGATAGCTGCTAGAGACAGAAGTAAAAAAAATCTATTTAATAACTATTAAATGTTAAAGAAAGGTAAGGAAGGTAAACAAAGGTTATGAGGATTAGGATTAATTAATATTAGGATTAATCTAAAAGGGATCTAAGCTTTTACCTACTTCTCTCTAGTTTGCAAGAATTTGCTTCTTGCTCAGGGTTACCCTTGAGCCTCCTTAAAACTCCTTATCTATCACTAAAAACCCCTAAACTAAACTAAATAACTTTATGCCAATTACTAATCCTCTTAATTATATATTTACTATCTCTGTAAATCTCTTTCAGCTTTGAATCAGTCTCTCTGCCAACTGCCAGGCTTTTTGGCCTGAGCAGGCTTCTGAGCCTAAACAGGCCTCAAATATGGCTGCCTCTGTCTCCAGCCACACAGAGGAAAAACACAGCCTCTTTCTGTCTCCTTGGATCTCTTTCTGCCTTTAACCATTTTGGTTATTCACTCACTCTGCCCGCTGCCAGCCCTTCTAGGCCTAGCTAGGCTTTCAGGCTAAGCAGGCCTCAAAATGGCTCGGCCCTCTCAGCAGCCACCCAGAGGAAATATAGTTTCTCTCTTTCTCCTTTCTGTTAATTGCCGCCCCAAACTTATTACAGATACTCTAACATGTTCTCCTCCTTCTCCTGCCACTGAGTTGTTTCAGTGTTTCAGGGAAAAGAAAAACCAGGTTTCTTCTAGGCACAAAAACCACCAGGAGACCGTTGGCAATTGGAAAACCAACTGACAGCCACTACCCGGAATTCCAACACACAGGCTTCCCAACCTTCTCTCGACCCTTAAAGAGACCTTATCCACTCTTCTTTACCTTTAGTCCTATGGCTTAATTAATCCTAATACTATTGATTAGAGAAATGCAAATTAAAACAATTCTGAGGTAGAACCTCGCATCTATTGGACTGGCTAACATGATAAAAAAAAAAAAAAAAGAAAATTATAAATGTTGGAGGGTATGTGGTAAAATTGGGACATTAATACACTGTTGGTGAAGCTGTGGACTGATACAATCATTCTGGAGAGCAATTTGGAACCATTCCCAAAGGGCCATAAAAACTGCATACCCTTTGACATGTCAATGCCACTATTAGTCTGTATCCTAAAGAGATCAAAGATAGGGGAAAAAGGACCAAAATATTTCTAGCAGTTCTTTTTGTAGTGGCAAAGAACTAGAAACTGAAAGGATGTCCATTGATTGGGGAATGGCTGAACAAATTGTGGTGTATGATTGTAATGGAATACTATTGGCCCATGAGAAATGACAAGCAGCACAAAAATCTGGAAAGACTTATATGAAGTGATGTAAAGAGAAGGGAGTAGAACCAGGAGCACATTGAACACAATAATAGCAATAATGCAAAATGATCAACCATGAATGGCTTAACCATTATGAGCAATGCAAGGATTCAGGACAACTCCAAAGGACTCATGACAAAAAAGTATATCTATTACCACAGAAGGAACAAATAAAGTCTAAATGCAGATTGAAACATAAAATTCTTCACTTTATTTCCTCCATGAATTTTGCTCTGGTGTAAGCAATATGTAACTTCTTTTACAACATGCCAAACATGGGAAAATACATTGTGTGATAACACAGGTACAACCTATATCATTACCTGCCATTTTGGGAGGACGGGTGGAAGAGAGGGAGGGAAAGAACATGGATTTCAAAATGTCAGAAAATGAAATTATTATTAAATTAAATTAAATATAATAATGTATATATAATATAAATAGAATAATAAATATATAATACATAAATAACTAATAAATTAAATTACTAAAATGGAATATTAAAATTGCATTGTATGTAACTTTGAAAAAATAAAATTAAATGAAATTAAAAATTAAAAAAGAAGGCAAGAGAGAAGGTGGGTAGAACAGTCTGAATAGTGGGTAGAGCTCTCTGAAATAGATTATGAATAAAGAATAATGAAAGAGAAGATATAAAAGTCATCAAGGCAATGTATAATCAAGTAAGGAGATAAGATGTTCACATGGTGAGACCAAGGGACAACTGATAGGCAACGTGCATGCTTTTTAGGTGTTCTTGGGGCAATGAGAAGGCAAAGTCTTTGGGGTATTGTCACAGTCTTTATGGTGAATTTGTAGGACAACAAGAGTTACAGAAAATGGGTAGGAATTAAGTTGAAATAGTCATCACTGGAGGAAATAACCACATTGAGTAGTTCATAGATTTATTGGAGTATATTTAAGTTCAAATGTCATGTCATACCTCCTCTAGCAGATTATATGCTACTTGAGGACAGATAGGGACTTTACCATTTTTCATCTTTGAAGCCTCAAAACTTAGCACCAGACCCTAATGAATGTTTGAGCAAATTGTTGCTATTCCCATTTGGACTATGATTCCAGCAATGCCGATCTTCTCTTCCTGTAAGGAATACTCTTTTATATTCTTGACCTTTGCTTGCACACTGATCAGTTTCAGTTTATAAAATGCAGTGGGAGGAGGAGAAAAAAAAGCTTTGGACCATAGTCCTTTAGTCCTTCATATAAAATTCTGATATCATATCCTTCCCCTGTCAAGTCTTCTCTTCTTTGAGCTCTTCTCTAGAATCATTTCAGAGATGGTTTGTGAGCAACTGAAAAGAGAAATGATGATTACTAGATGGTTAATTCATCTCGCTAAGGATGAGCTATGCTAAAATTACCTGATTCCTGCCTTTCTTTTTTTTATAGGACTACTTAGGAAAATATGGGCAATAGAGAGATAAAACATTTATTAAGTACTTATGATGTATCTGGCACTATGGTAAGTACTGGGCATACATATGTAGTGAGGATGTTCTGGATAACTTCCAGAGCTGTATAATTAGAATTCTCTCCCCAAGAACTCTCTTTCCCAGCTTCCCATGTTCCTTCTTACCTTATATGCTAATATAGGGAGGATATAAGTTTTGTATAGCACTGCCCTCACTCTCTTTTCCCCTGATCGTGGTTTGTGGAGGTGCGGGGAATGCCAAGGAGGAGAATTTTACTCAGGTTTTACTTTTGTGTTTTTTTAATTTCTTCTACTTCAAGTGATTATTAGTAAACTTTATAAAATATAATACTTGGACTTATTGGATATTAATTTTAATCTTAAAGAGCTGACTACATCTGATCATCAAGGATCATACCATGAGGGGATTTTGAGGCTTTCTTCTTTATGGCCATTAGATTGAGCCCCTAATGATTATTATAGTCATTGTTAGGTTCCAGTTACTAATAATCTAATTCTATTTAGCCACTTAACATTAATTAGCTTTTATAAAGGAATATTTACTTAAAATGTGTGGCAAGAATAAACACAAAATATTTCTTTACTCATCCTTTGGGGATATATTTTCCCCTTTGCTATCTCAGTCTTTTTTTGGGGAAGGATGTAGACTCAAAATTTAGCTCAGTTCCTAATATCATTAGTCCCACTGAGTTCATATCTAGATGCAGCATGACTGTGGAATGAGTCCTCTCAGTTTCTGCTGACTAGAGCTGAGAAGGTCACTCCCAAAGATTGTTTTTTCCTCCTTGGAGCATTGATACTGGGCTATCAACAAAACCTGACCAGAATTTTTACTCTCAGATTACTGTGGCTTTCTCTTCTGACCTCTCAAAACTCATTATATCAAAAACTCTATTTCCTTCACCTAAAATGGCAAGGAACAAGCAGAGTTCAAGGATCAACGTCCCTTTCTCAGGACAACATGGCCTCAGTGAAGTCAAGGACCAAAGATACTCTCCTTACCTCATCATGTCTCACTGGAAATTCTGAGTGAAGTAGTCCAGCTGTGGACAGACAAGTCAAAGAGCTTGAGGGAAGAGAGACATGATGTATGCCAACTAAGATCTTTTTATAGATGCTTCCACAGTCAAACAGCTACCTTTTCATCAAGTGGTTAACAGACCAGAAACAATCATATAATATTTAGGCTTTATAATGTCTTCAAGACTCTTCTTTTAACAAGCTATTGTAACCTTCTGGGAAGCAAGCTCCTTATTTTCACTGAGTGGAAAAAAGTTGTCCAAGGCACTCTAGATTATTTAGAGGAAAGGAAGGGAGATCATAAGAACTATTTCCATGGCCTTATTTACATCTACAGAAAGTTAAAAAAAATCTAATCTATATAAATTGAAGGGATCCAGTTTCTGGTGGGGATGGTAACTAGATTTCATCAGAGATTTTTTTGGTTTTGTTTTTAAAAATAATCTCAGATTATATTCTTGTGGCCCAGTGCCTTACAAGTTCTAGAGTTACATTTTTGATTAGTTTGATCTTAAGGCAAGACCCTAAAAAAACCACACTCCTTTTATCTCATTATTCTTCTACTCAGATTCCATGGATTAGTTTTGGATAACCCTAAAAGATCATCCTCCTTTTGATTCATTATTCTCTTAATCAGTTTTAACTCTAGAAAAATTTCTGAATATAACTCATGTCTAGATCTTTATATAGGTAAATAAAAGGGACCTTAGGTCCTATATAAAAGCTCAAGATAGGTTTTATTCTACCCATAAAACATAAAAATGACTCATGTTAGCTTATAAACAATGTAGAAAAATACATAAAGATCTTATAGTAGCATAGAACTAATCAATATAATTCGCCTTCCTCTCTAGAGTTTTACTTTCCACAGGGTTACAAAGTATTCTGGACTCACATGGTTTGAGCTCTCTTCAGAAGGAAAATGAACGTCCAAGGCCATGAAAGTGTGGAGACCTCTTTTTTACAGGGAGGTACATGCTAAACTCATATTGCCACATTGTTTTTTTTAGATTACCTCGGAAACAAAATGAACATTGCTAGATGGTTAACAATGGAACATTTTAAGAATTTTACCTTCACTCCATAGGCAGTTAGTTTCATGATACTTCTCTGAGCACTTGGTCTCACTGTGAAGGTAAAAAAAGCACTTGACTCTCTCTCTCTCTCTCTCTCTCTCTCTCTCTCTCTCTCTCTCTCTCTCTCTCTTCCTTTTCTCTGTGTCTGTCTCTCTGTCTATCTTTCTCTCTTCTTCCCCTCCCTAACCCCCACCTCTTCACTCTTAGTTAAGCTAAGTTACCTTGCTCCACTCCCATTGGAAGAGCTCCTTTATCCTATGTTGCTTGGTATATATTCTCTTATGTATGCTTTCACTGATTTTTGTTTTGCTACAAATGGATTTATTTGTTATTTTGCTATGTGTGTTAATTATAGAACTTGCCTCTGGTGAGAAAGGGGTTGTTATCAAAAAAGTGTGGTAATCTTCTGAATCTTTAGGTCAAAGGAAGGAATAAAGGTGAGATAGGTATTAGGAGGAGGAATGAAAGGGATGGCTAAGTTTAGGGAGGAATGAACAAGGCAGTATTTGGATGGTAAGGGTACAGGTAAGGTATTCAAGAGAGGCAACTAACACAGACTAGACACTCAGGCTAGAGACAGAGGATACTGGGGGAAATAGGCTGAACCCTTCCAAGCAGGAAAGGTACTTCTATAGACACAAGGAATAGGGCCAGTCAGAAATGGTTTAAATCTGACTTGAGGGCTTTCTTGTCAGTTTCTCAAGTCCTCAAAGGAGGAGTCGCAAGGCTCCTCCCTGTCAGTGAAACTGAAGGGATCCAGGAGGAAGTGTTGGGCAACTACTTCCTCCCAAGATGGATGCCTCCAGTTCCCTCAGAAAATAAATAAAATAATTCCTTCCCCCTTCAATCCTTGCCTATTCAACACAATGATTCACCAGAGGGTTTGGTTAGGTAACAAGGGGGTTTATTGAAATTCAGGGTTGGTCTGAAGGAGAGAGGAGTTTGGGGTTTCTGACAGCTGCTATGGAGAGACTCAAGATGGGGGAGGGTCACAGAAATGGGTTAGACTGAGAGAGAACCTGCTCTCTCAGTCAGGGAAGATTTGGCTGCTTTTAAAGTAGAGGGTACACTAAATCAATAAAGTAAGGGATTGTTTGATTCGAGGATGTTCTACTTGCCTATGGGGAAACTAAACCCACAAAGTCTATTCACTAAAAACCCACAAGCCACCCTTCCTCCCAAAGCTCACAGGGAAACACAGGAAAGGTAACAGGGGAATAGTATGGAGAAGGTCAGGGAGAGGTCCAGATAAATTAGCTGGGTTCAAACTGTTCAAAGACAAGGCACAGGCCAAAGTAAACCAAAAGCCAAACTAGAGCTCTGGTTGATCCTTCTGCTCTGTTCAAGCTTCAGGGACCAACTGAACTCTCTCAGAATTCTAAGGCTTTTAACTGCCAGAAGTTTTCAGATGGCCCCCTGCAAGAGCAAAACCCATTCTTGCATCTTTTGCATTAAACTCCCCATGAGCCATATTGAGACAGCCATACTACATATACATTCTCTTAGGACATGTGGGTGAACAAATATATCCCTCACTGTGCCTTTTCCCTAAGACAATTCTTAATGGTTCTGCTCTTAATTTTGATAAGTTCTCAAGACTGCTCCAGAGGGAAGGAAGAGGGGGCCAAACTATCATTTCCAATTTACTGGCCAGGAAAGAGGGGCAATCCTTCACACAAGAGTCCATTCCACTTCAACCAAAGATTAAAAAATCATTTTGAGGTCATCTTCAGCTGCTGAGACTCAATCTTTAAAAAGTGCAAAGGGCCCAGTACATTTATAGGTAAAAAAATAGTTACTCTGAAAAGCTCAGCTCATATAGGCTCTTCAAATTGATATATTCCTTGTAGGATAAAAGAGAGATGTAAAGCTAAATTTTGTGAATTTTTTTACTTTGCTAGTTTAGTGCTGGTGCCACAAAAGTAATGACTAATAGATTAATGTTAACCTAGAGGGAGATTTCCAATGGCATGCAATAGAGCTCTTTCCTTTGTCTTATTTTTTTTTTTAATTTTAATCAATGGCTTTGCTCTTGGGAAAGCCATTTAATTATTCTGAGTTTCCTCATCTGGAAAATTAGGAGATTAGACTAGATGGTTTCTAAGGCACTACCTAGCTCCAATTTCTATAATCCTATAACTTGAATGAGATCATAGAATTCATGTTGATCATATCTGTGAATGATACAAAATTAGAGAGAATAGTGAAAAGAATATATGGCATAAGAACCATTCAAAAAAGATCTTGAAAGACTTTCTGGTCTTTCAGTTGGCCAAGACTAACAAGATAAAATTGATGTGGATAAATTCAGAGAATCCAGAAAAGTGGAAGGAATTACCTGAAATGAATGACAAAATCTAACAAAATGGGGTGGGAAATCTTATTATATTTGGGCCTCAAGGCTCAAGTCTTATAAATAGGCAGTTTTCTACAGTAAATCCCTAGGTTTAACCAAGAGACCCAACAGAAATGATGAAAATGGACTGTCAAATTTGATTAAAGTAAAGGCTGCATAGGAAACTGCTGTAATCTGCAGAGATAGTACTGTTTTGTTATAAGGGAATTTAATCTTAGTAGGGTAATAAACTGGTAGTAATAAGGGAATAGGCTAAAGGTAATAGGGAAATTAAGGCAAGGTAAAGTTATAATCGAGGATAAGGCAAGGTGCTATGGAGAAGGTGGTAAATTGAGGTGGTAGGAGAAGTAAGGGAATGACTGAGTTTAGGGAATATAAACACGGCGGTATAAAGAGTTGCAAGGGAGAGGATGAGGTATTTTGGGCAGGCAGCTGCAGCAGGGAGACACAGACAGGTTAGAGACAGAGACACTGAAGAGAAACAAACTGAGCCCTTCAGGTAGGAAGGGCACTTATACAGACAAAGGTTAGGGCCAGCCAAGAATGGCTTGAAACTGACTACAGGGCTTTCTAGTCAGTTTCTCAGGTTCACAAAGGAAGAGTCCAGAGGAAGTATTGAGATTACACTTCCTCCAAAATGGACACCTCCAATTCCCTTCAGGACCCAGAGACAATATTATTCTTTTCTCCCCTCCTCCCTCTCTTATCAATCAACTAATGAACTAGCCAAAGGTTTGATTAAGTGACAAACAGGGTTTATTGAGTTTTAGGGTTGATTGGAAGGGATGAAGGGATACAAGGTAACTCTAACAGTTGCCTAGGGAGAAGCTTCAGGTGGGAGAGGGACACAGAAATGTGAAACTGAGAAAGGACCTGCCTAACTCAGCCCCAAGAGGTTTTGTAGCCTATAGGGTTAGGAAAGTTGGATACTATGATTCAAGAGATAATTTGTAACAAGGGTAAGCCCTATTTGACTACAGGGAAACTAAATCTATCAAGTTTGAAAAGCTAACACCCAGATCCACCCTCCTTTCAAAACCTCACAGAAATTCAGGAAGGGAAAATGATGATTGGGAATAAGGGAGGGTAGGGAGATCCAAAGGAAATAGTTAAGCTAACAAATTTTAATAGAAAAGCTGCAGAATATAGGCCAGGTTTTCAGTCCAAAGATAGAGCTCAGTTGACCCTTCTACTCTCATCAAGTCTCCAGGGTCAACTGTCTAAACTCAGGATTCTAAACCCTTTTCAAGTGTCAGAAACTGCAGTAAGGCTTTGCAGGGCTAATATGCACCCTTTTGCACTACATTTTTTATGGTGTTGTTTTTTTTTTTTCAGGTTATTAAGGACAATGAAGTGTTCATAGAAAGCATGGTTAGGAAGTAGTACTGAAGAACTAGGTAAATTTAGTTGTCAATTATCTATGGAGCCAGCAGGTCTATAAAAAAATATGTGTCCAACTTATTCTTCCTATTTCTGGGACTGGTTTCCCTAGAAGATCACTCCTTTCTGGAGTGTGGATTCTTCTGTTGAAACAGCTCGCTGCCCACCGTGGTAGGCTATTGGGCATTAGGCTTGGGCTTGGTAATCCCAGGAAGGAAAGAGAGTCTCCCACACCATCCAGCACACACAATGGAATCTCATCATTTCTTTCTCAGTTGGATAGTTTGGTCAGATCCAGTTTAGATTATCAGCTGGTGGTTGTGGCAGAAGAGTTATTGCCCCTGACTACACAGAGGTAGTTAATTGGCTCAATGGAGAGAGTGTTGGGCCTAGAGTCAGGAAGACATGAGTTCAAATCTGACCTCAGACACTTACTAGCTGTGAGACTCTGGGGAAGTCACAACTTTTAACTTAAAAAAAAATTTAACTATTTGTCTTAGTCCACTGGAGAAGGAAATGGCAAGCCACTTGAGTATCTTTGCCAAGAAAACCCCACAGATAATATGGTCCATTGAGACATAAAGAGTTGGATAGAACTGAACAACAACACAGAGGCAAAGCCACTGATTGGGAGCCTGAGCAGAAAAGGGGATTGTGGAAGGAATTATGGATGAACCAGTGTGGGAGAACTCTGCACCTTGATAATAAGATTATTTGGAGCTTTGGGTAAATGGTTTCTCCAGGACCTAATTGTTGCACTATCAATAGTTCTAGTAATACAATTTGTAGTTTCTTTGCTAAGAATTTGCTTATTATGTTCTGGCCAGCAACTAATTTGATACATAATGTTTTGACCTAGATCAGCAGTCTGGACCTAGGATTTCTAAAGATGATTGAGACTATGGGATGTTCTCTTAGGAGGTAGAATGTGGTTATAGCCAAGCCTATACCCACCATGAAGGAGAGAGCAGACTGTGCAACAGGCAGTTGACGAGGAGACTTTACCATATAGATAATTAGAAAATAGTTTTCTGGGTTTCCAGCACACCAGAAAGCTTTTCAGAGTGCCTGGCAGTACCATGGAGATAAGAAATCACCTAGAATAGCAGAGCTCTCACCTTCTTAAACCTGGTGCCCTGGGGGTGTTCCTTTAGAAAATATAAATTATCTACATGTATAACGCAGTGGAATGGCTTGTCAACTCTGGGAATGGGATGAGAAGAGGGGAGGGAGGCAATATGAATCATGTAACTATGGGAAAAAAAGAGAAAATATAAATTATCAAATGGGAAATGCTTGCTCAAAAATAAAAACCTTTATTGTCTAGGCATAACAAGATATAATGAAAATAATTTGGTTTTGGTAAAAGAACGTTTTTCTTTGCTAAAATGAAGCCACTTAAGGCAAAACAGGTTCTATATTTCAAGTAGAGGAGTTAGAACTGAGGTATGAGAGATGAGTAGTTTTGCCAGCAGTAGAACAGAGTGTGGGTGTGTTTTAAAGTAGAAAACATTTTAAAAGTATTGCCAAAAAAGCAGGGTAATCATTACATATAGATCTACTCTTCTATCTTATCTGTATTGATATCTTTAGACACATTCATTCCTTAGGAGTTTGACTTCAGGAGCTGGGAATGGAAAGGAGTCAAATACTCAGAAGCAGCTCTTAATCACTCCCCACTTAAAAAGTTCTCTTTGGTGAACTTCTCTGCCATTAGATTCAAATAGAGGAACTAGGTCCTAGAATTGGGTTGTTTTCTTCTGGAACTCCCACCAGCAAGACATCTCTGCAAGCATTCTGCATGCAATATTTCTGGAGCTCATCCTTACCTCTAACTTCCTCTGTTTTGCCGGCCTTCCATGGTGCTGGGGCTGGAGCTGGAAGACATGGTGGCCAGTTCTGTCCTTCTCAGGAACTAAAGTTGGGCAGGAAGGTTAGCAGAGAAACCTCACTCTTAACTGAACAAATGAGAGCTGCATGTGTGCGCATGTGCACACACACACACACACAGGTTTAAATCAATAACTCTCAACACATACTCAAATTATCTCCAAATGGATATTTGATTTAGACATAAAAGGTCACACCATAAGCAAATCAGAGGAGCAATAAAGGAAATGTTTTTCACTGATATGAATTGGGGAAGAATTCATGATGATATAAAGTATATAGAGGATCATAGAAAATAAAATGGATACTTCATTTATATACAAATGAAAATCTTCTACATAAATTCATTGCAGTTAAAATCAGAAGAGTATTAACTCTTTGAGAAAAAAACTTCACAAGCTTCTTTTATAATAGTCTGACATTATATATATTGATGCAAATATGTAAGCAGAAGAACCATTTCCTAGTAGATAAATGATAAAAGGATATGAACAGAATTCTAAAAGAAAAAAACATTCAAGCTAACAATTGCAAAATGAAAAAAAAGTCTCCAAACTATTACTAATAAATGAAAGGCAAATTAAAACAGCTTTGAGTTTCCACCTTACTTATAACAGATTCACAAAGATGACAAAAAAGGAAAATTGCAGTTGTTGGAGGGAGTGTGAGAAATTTGGCATGTTAATGACCTGTTGTTGGAATTGTGAATTGGTACAGGCTTTCTGAAAAGTAATTTGGAATTATATCCCAAAAGCCACTAATCCAGTGATGGCAAACTTATGGCACAGGTGCCAAAGATGGCACACAGAGAACTCTCTGTGGGCATGTAGCCCCCCTCCCTACCCCTCCCCACCAGTATGTTACTAGAAAGGCAGAGAGACTTGGTCAGAGCTGCTCCCCTCCTCCTCTCCAACATTCCTGATGACATTTTTTCACATCTCTGTCTGTCTGCCTAGCAGCCAATGGGAGCACACAGTGGGTAAAGTGAGGGACTCACAGGTAGCAGAGTTGGAGGACAGTGGGGGTGCTCAGGCCATTCCCTTCCCCTCTCTACACTCACTGAGAACATTTCTCACTTCACCTGACTAATGGGAGTGCTTCCTCCCTCCCCTGTGTGGGGTAAGGTAGGGGGGAGCAGGCATGTGTGAAAGGCAATTCTTTATTCTCTTTGTCTATTTTGAATTAATCAATCTAAGAAACTCCTATCTAATCCCTACTTAATCCCTAATTAATACTTTGTTATCAAGTAAGAGAATTCATAAGTCACTTACTTGGAGAGCTCTACCTTTTAATCCAATCAGTCAGAAACTTGTGAATCCTTTGATAAGAGTTGTCACCTTCAGAGGATGAGAGGTGGATCCCACAGACATTTTCCCCCTGAGCAGTGATAGACAATTTGGAAGCTGTGATTGGCCCCTGTGAAGAGGGGGAAAGGACAGGAAAGGGCTATAAAGAGTCCTGAACTTCTTTGGCTGGGGTTTCTAGCTTGAATGTTGGACTTGGAGCTTTGACTGGTGACCTGCCTCTTGGAGGTGACTTTGGACTTGGAACATGGCTCTTAGACTGTTTCTTGGGTGAGTGAGTAGCTGGCCTTCCTTTCCTGGCTTCTGGAGAGATTAGTTCTGTAGAGGCCTTCACTGGGTCCTATGGTCAAGGGTTAACAAGCCCTGCAGGGCTGAGCTGAGCACTAGAGCAATATTTAATGTGATAGACTAGACATCTTCTCTGCCCTCTTTTGGCATTTCTCTACTTTCACTCTTTCTACCTCTTTGTAAATAAAAGCTATTAAAAGTCATTTTGACTTGAGCTATATTTTATTTTTTTATTTTTAGATATTTAATAATTTTTATTTTTTAGAAAAGTTATCATGGTTACATGATTCATGTTCTTACTTTCCCCTTCACCCTCCCATACCTCCCCCCCCCCATAGTTTTAACATGTGTCATCGATCAAGACTTATTTCCAAATTGTTGATAGTTGCATTGGTGTGGTAATTTCGAGTCTACATCCCCAATCATGTCTGCCTCAACCCGTGTGTTCAAGCAGTTACTTTTCTTCTGTGTTTCCTCTCCTGTAGTTCTTCCTCTGAATGTGGGTAGTGTTCTTTTCCATAAGTCCCTCAGAATTGTTATGGATCATTGCATTGCTGCTAGTACAGAAGTCCATTACATTCTATTTTACCACAGTGTATTGGTCTCTGTGTACAATGTTCTTTTGACTCTGCTCCTTTCACTCTGTATCAATCCCTGGAGGTCTTTCCAGTTCACATGGAATTCCTCCAGTTTATTACTCCTTTTAGTGCAATAATATTCCATCACCAGCATATACCACAGTTTGTTCAGCCATTCCCCAATAGAAGGGCATACCCTTGTTTTCCAGTTTTTTACCACTATAAAAATCGGGGTTATAAATATTTTCGAACAAGTCTGTTTATCTATGATCTCTTTGGGGTACAGACCCAACAATGGTATGACTGGATCAAAGGGCAGGCAATCTTTTATAGCCCTTTGAGCATAGTTCCAAATTGCCAGCCAGAATGGTTGGATCAGTTCACAACTCTACCAGCAATGCATTAATGTCCCAATTTGGCCACATCCCCTCCAACATTCATTACTCTCCCCTACTATCATTTTAGCCAATCTTCTAGGTGTGAGGTGATACCCCAGAGTTGTTTTGATTTACATTTCTTTAATTATTAGAGATTTAGAACACTTTCTCATGTGCTTATTGATAGTTTTGATTTCTTTATCTGAAAATTTCCTATTCATGTCCCTTGCCCATTTATCAATTGGGGAATGGCTTGATTTTTTATATAATTGATTTAACTCCTTGTATATTTGAGTAATTAGACCCCTGTCAGAGTTTTTCATTATAAAGATTTTGCCCCAATTTGTCGTTTCCCTTCTGATTTTTAGTTGCATTGTTTTTGTTTGTACAAAAGTTTTTAAATTTAGTATAATCAATCATCCCATTCAGTTGTGTATTCTCCAACATTTTGGTATCCTCTCTTAGTTCTACCCCTTCTTCTTAGGCTATTTCCTTTTAAACCAGTGATTCGTTTTAAACCAGCAACCCTTGTCCCCTCCCTTGATTTACTATCCTTTCTACCCCCTCCCTTGTTATTCCCCTTTTTTTATTTTTAAAGGCCTAATGAATTTCCTCTCCCTTCTCCTCCCCTCCCTTTTTTGACCTCCCCACTCCTCTACTCCCCTTGGTTTATCCCTTCTGACTTTCTCAGTAGGGTTAGATAGAGTTCTATATCTCAATGGATATAGCTACTCTTCCCTCTCAGGATTAATTCCACTGAGAGTAAGGTTTAAATATTACCTCTTAATGCTCTTTTCCTCTCCTTCTTATAATAGTATTCATCCCCTCCCCTTCCCATGCCCTCTTTGTGTGTAATAGAATATCCTATTTTTCTTATTCATTCAAGTTTCTCTTGGTGTCCTCTAGTATTCACCCCCCTCTTTCCCAACCACCCCCTTATCATCTTAGACCATTTAGTACTCCAACCTCTCCCTGTGAATAATTCTTCTAATTACTATAATAATGGATACTATAATAGTGAACAGAGTTCACTACAGAGAATTACACATAACATTTCTCCATATAGGAATACAAATAAGTAGATCTTATTGAAGCCCTTAAAGAGACAAATTTAAAAATAGTTTTCTTTCTTTCCCTTTTGTTTCTTATTTACCTTTTCATGTTTCTCTTGATTTTTGTGGTTGGGGATATCAAACTTTCCAATTAGTCCTGGTCTTTTCTGTGCAAATACTTGGAAATCTTCTATCTTGTTGAATGCCCATACTTTCCCCTGGAAGTATATAGTCAGTTTTGATGGGTAGGTGATCCTTGTTTGTAGAACCAGTTCTCTTGCCTTTCTGAATATCATATTCCAAGCCTTGCGGTCTTGTAGTGTGGAGGCTGCCAGATCCTGTGTGATCCTGATTGGTGCTCCTTGATATCTGAATTGTCTCTTTCTGGCTTCTTGTAAAATTTTTTTCTTTTACTTGGAAGCTCTTAAATTTGGCCATTATATTCCTGGGGGTTGTCTTTTCAGGGTTTAGTGTAGAGGATGATCTATGGATCCTTTCAATGTCTATATTGCCCTCTTGTTGTAGAACTTCAGGGCAATTTTGCTGAATAATTTCCTTTAGTATGGAGACCAAATTTCTATTAATTTCTGCTTTTTCAGGAAGACCAATGATTCTCAAATTATCTCTTGTAGACCTGTTTTCTGTCAATTTCTCATTGAGATATTTCATGTTTCCTTCTATTTTATTAGTCTTTTGACTTTGCTTTATTTGTTCTTGTTGTCTTGAGAGATCATTGGCTTCTACTTGCCCAATTCTTGTCTTTAGAGACTGGTTTTCGGCTATATTCTTTTGATTTTCCTTTTCGATTTGGTGTATCCTATTTTCCAGCTATTTGATTTTAGTCTCCAATTTGCTTATTAATTCTTTTGATTTGGGGGCATCTTTTTCTAATTGCCCAATTCTAGCCTTTAGAGACTGGTTTTCAGCTATAATCTTTTGGTTTTCCTTTTCAATCTGGTCTGTTTGGTTCTTCAAGGCTTCCAGCTGTTCATTTCTGGTCTTCAATTTGCTTATCAATTCATTTGATTTCTGAGCCTCACTTTCTAATTGCAAAATTCTGCCTTTTAAACTGTTATTTTCTTGCCAGTTCTCTACCATCTTTCTCATAATCTCAGATTTGAACTCTTCAATTAACTTGTGACCAGTTTTCAGTTTTGGGGGAAGGTTTGGATATGATTACTTGTTTGTTCTCCTCTGCTGTTTGCTCTGTTGTCTGGATTTTTTCTGTGTAAAAGTTGTCGAGTGTTAAAGATTTCTTCTTGATCTTTCTCTTCTGGGGTTCTTGTCTCTGGCTTGCCATTGTTAGCCCAGCACCCTCTCAGCTTTATCCTCACGCCCAGGGTCTGTCTGCGCTCTTTGGACTCCTGAGGTCTCAGGTCTAGTTGTTCTCAGGGTCAAGTCTCCTGGTGGTCCCCTTGCTTGTTCCTCTGCCCAAAGCTCCTTTAACAGTCTCAGGGCACTGCTTCCACAGTCTCGTACCCCTCTGCACTGGGTCCCCACTCAAGGTCCACACCTGTGCTCAGGATCCGCATCTGCAGCTGCGACCACGCCTGGACTCAGGGTCTGTGTTCAAAGTCCGCACGTTCTTTAGCCTCTTGGGGTCTTAAGTCTTGCTGCTCTCAGGAACAGGCCCTGGTGGGTCCCAGGTAGCTGTCAAGGACTTAATGGATGCCCCAAACTTGCTCTAGCTCTTGTGCCCTAGCTTTGGCCTTGTTGATGGTGTGGAGGAGAGGGGGTTGCTCAGCTTGTGTTTTAGTAGAGCTATTTCATTCCCTTATAGCATGGAAATACCTCGATCCCGCATACCTTCAATGCTGTGCCCTATTGTGAGGTCCCTTCGTTTGACTGGATTTGTTTTTATGTCCCCTTGAGGAGTCCTATATGTTTTGGTTTGGAGAGGATAAGCAGCTGCTTTTTACTCTGCTGCCATCTTAACCCGGAACCGAGCTATAATATTTTAAATTGGTGACCACCATATTATTTTAGAATTCTCACATATTTTGTCAGAACGCTTAATTTAATTCCTTACACATGGCATTCTATCTCTAAAAGGTTCACCATCACTGCACTAGTCTATGCATACATTTTGACATAGCCTTTCCCCTGCTAGGTCTATAAATCAAAGAGATTAAAGGAAGGGAAAGACACATGTATAAAAATATTTATTATAGTTCTATTTGTTTTTAGCAAAGAACTGGAAACCAAGGAGGTGTTCATCAATTTAAAGAATAGCTGTACAAATTATAGTATAGGAATGTAAGAAAAAGTAATTGTGCCATAAGAAATAATGAAAGGGATAAGGAAAACCCACCAGTGAGATTTATATTATCCACTACCAAGTGAAGGAAGCAAAGTGAAAAGAAATATTTACACAATAAGAGTAAAGGAAAGGGCACTAATTAGATTTACTAAATTACTATGTGCCAGACACTGTACTATGTACTTTGCAAATATTATCTCATTTGATCCTTAGAACAAACCTGTTAGGTAGGTACTATTATTATTCTTATTTATACTTGAAGAAACTGAGGCAAAAAGATTAAGTGACTTGATCAGCATCTTATAGCTAAGATCTATCTAAGGGTGGATTTGAACCCAGGTCTTCCTGGTTCTAGTCCAGTGGGTATCATCTATCTGCCATAATTACAGTAACATTGTTATACAAATTTGAAAGTGTAAAGAAATATAATGGCAGCCATGTTGGGTCAAGAGTGATAGGCAGTTACCTGCTTAGAATGCAGAATGAACTGAGGTGGTGTGAACTTGGTATGAACCTGGCATGAGCCAGGGCAGTTGAAATATAAAAGGAACAGACCTGAACCCATCTGGGTCTCAGTTTGGAGATATTTGGGCAAGGGTGGAGAAGGGCTTAGGCATAGCTTACTCTCTCTTTACTCACAAGCCATCTGTAGCTTACAGACTGAATTCAACTGTATCCATCAATCTCAGTTCTCTGATTTATTATAAACAAGAAGATCTATGAAGAAATTCATCATCAGCAGGTTCAAGCCTTGATTTAGGGCTGTGCCACTCAGGCCTAGCCAGGCTGTCAGCCAACCAAGATCCTTAATCAATAATAATCAGTTGAAGATTCAACAACGAGCTATTCAACTTAGATTTACTTAGGAAATCTCAATTCCTACCTTCCATTTTACCCAGTTCCCCTTTCCCCTAAACTCTTCAACAATTAAACTATCTTTAAAGAAGCTGCTTGCCTGTGAATTCTTAAAGTTCTAGTGGGAGGCTTCAGTTGGCAGAGTCCTGGGACAGCCAGAAAAGGGGTTTTGCTTTCAATATTCCTTCAACCAACAGTTAAGATTAAATCCACAGTCAGAACAAGTCGATTAATTAATTAGTCTTGATAGACCAAACATCCAGATCTATAGTGTATCAAGCTAAGGAATATAGCCACCTTCAACTTTCTAGGGCTTCAGTTAGGACAAGGGTCAGCTGTGTTCCCTAATCAGCTGCTTCCTTAATTCAGGCTCTTAGCCCTGGGTTACTGTTTTGTTATTTGGGGATTGGAATAAGAAGATTCTCTTATAGTACCATCTATATTTGGGTTGACCTTTTGGGGATCACTACTTTATCTAGGTGTCCCATTAGGATCCCTTAACAATCTCCAATTCATTCCATCACAACTCCCAAGATTTACATAACAAAAGGCTTAAGAAATTTGAAGTATTGAAGGGAAATACTATGATGATGATAGTAATAATAAATAATATTTATTTATATGGCACTCTAAGGTTTTCAAAGTACTTTATATATGTTATCTTATTTGATTCTCACAACAACCCTAGGAGGTAGATGCTATTATTCCCATTTTAAAGATGAAGAAACTGAGGTGAATGGAAGATAAATAACTTGTCCAGCTAATAAGTGCCCAGCACTCTATCCACTATGACACCTAGCCTGCCTCAACATATTGTCATATCTTTGACATAAATATCCTTTTACAGTGGGGCAGCTAGGTGGCTCAGTGGATTGAGAGCCATACTTAAAGAGGGGAGATCCTGAGTTCAATTTGGCCTCAGATGCTTTCTAGTTGTGTGACCCTGGGCAAGTCACTTAACCCCCATTACATAACCCTCCCCACTCTTTTACCTTGGAGCCAATATTGATTCCTAGACAGAAGATAAGAGTTATTATTATTATTATTATTTATAGCTCACTGATAAGTGGTTACATGGAACTGTGACGGTAGTCAATGGACCCCTAAAAATGAGGGGGAACGTAGCTCGTGGAGACTCTGGTAGTAATAGGGAAAGAGACACTCCTACCCTCAAGATGCTCCTTTGGAATAGTGAGGAACAAAAAAGCCAGAACATATGCATTACCTAAAGAAGACACAAAGATGGGAATTCTCAATTGTGCGTGGAGGATGGAAGGAAAAGGAAGCAGTACTACGGAGCACTTTTAATGACAAAATAAACATGTCACTTCAAGAAGAGTTGAGGACTTGCACCATCTCTGGAAGTTAAATCTGATTGTCTAAGTTCACACTCACAGTGCCCCGGGGACAAATGAAGTGTCCTCTCTGGGAGGGAAGTTGGATGATAGAGCCATAGAGCGTTTGACATTTCCTTGGAGTGGCTTCTGGCATTAAATGAAGCAAGGAAATCCCTCAGTAAGTGTTAACTTCACCCCTCTTTTACTGGAACTAGACTTCTGGTTAATGGCTAGCAGTGCCACCTGGTGGTTAAAGATGACTCTTTTACAAATCTTTATCCTTTTTCTTTCCTTTCTTCTCTGGGTCAGACTTCTATACCCTCCAATTTCCTCATAGATGTAAGGATTCCCTCTTTTATCTGTTCATCTAAAAGGGACATTGGCATGTCCAGAAAACTGGCTATGGAAGAAATGTACACATTACAGACTCCATGTAGGTCACTGCAAAATAGTCTCTTCTCTCCCTAGTCACTGAATCACAGAATTTCAGTGGGAAGACTTTAGTAGTCTAACCCATACATGAAAAACAATCCCTGCTGCCATATATCTGGCATGTGGTCAATTGGTCTTTTCTTGAAGACCTTCCATGAGAGGGAATCCATTCTTCTCAAGACTATTGAGAGCATTTTGGGGAGTTGTAATAGGAAGTTTTTCTTTACATCAACTTGAATTTGTCTCTGTGAAACTTCCATGCTTTCCTCCTATTTTCTGCATTCTGGAATCAAGGAAGAAAAGCTTAATCTCTCTTCTGTATGACTTTTTGAATATTTTAGAATCAATTATATCCCACCAGACTTTTCTTCAGAACAAATATTGGTTCATTCAACCAATCCTCAAATGACATAAATGTGGGGTCCTTTAATATTTTGGGAATCCTTTGGACATTCTCCAGCTTAATGTCCTTCTTAAATTATAAAATGTAGTACTAAGCACATAACTCCCCAGATATGATTGAACAAGAACAAAATATAGAAGGATCATCATCTCCTTATTCATGGAAGCTATGTTTCAATTAATGAAGCCAAGGAACACATTAACTAGAAAAAAAAATCTCTTATACTGTTGACTCATTGAGTTTGCTGTTCACTAAAACTTCTTGATTTGGGGGGTGATTTTTGTGATTTTTTTCATGTTATACTTGGATATATATTATATATGTTTATGTATGTTATTATATATATATGTATTTATATATTTCAAAACAAGCACATTCAGCCCAGTTTTCTAAATCAACTAGATCCCTTTTATGGATTGCGTGACCATTCAATTATTGGTTTTACATTCCAATTATGTGTGATATACACATTTTATAAGCCTTCATCTAATCATTCAGCAGCACAAACCCCAGGAAAGATCTCTGGGGAAACTCCATTGGAAGTCTCCTTTCAAGTTGACATGGAATCAGTAAAGGCTATTTTTTGAGTCCAGATAATTAGATTCTAAATGTATCTAATTATGCTATTCTCTTGTCCACATCTCACCAATTATTTTACAAAATAGCATAGTATACTTTATTGAATGTTTTGCTAAAATCTAGGTAAACTTCATCTCTAGTATTCTTCTAATTTACCAATCTAATCCAACCAATCATCTACGAAGTGCAAGGAATGCCTTGTTAGGTGTAAGGTACTGGGGATACAAAGACAAAACAGAATAGTCCTGTCCCCAAGGGGCTTATATCCTACTGAAGGTTACAATATTGAATAGTTGTTTATATATAGCATAATATGATGAGGAGGAAAAGAACACTAATCAGAGGGATCAGGAAAGGATCCCTGTAGGCTACTTTCATAATGTTGCTAAAAAAAGTAAATAAGGTTAGTGTGACATGATGTGTTCTTGATAAAACCTTATTGGCTCTATGTAATCACTGCTTCCTTTTCAGGGCATTCACTAATGATTTCTTTAGTAATATGTTCTAGAATTTTGCCAACAATCAAAGTTAAGCTCATTTTTTCTTCCCTTTTTTTGAAAACTAGGACACCATCTGTCCTTTTCTGGCCTTATAGTATCTCTCCCATTCTCTATGGTCTTTGAAATATCCCTAAGTGGCTCAGCAACCACATTCACTAGCTCTTTCAGTACTGAAGAAGGTAATTTATCTGGGGCAGGTCACTTGAAATCATCAAGGACAATTAGGTGTTCTCTTACAATCACACTTATCTGGGGCATCAGTTCCCTACTTGTCATTTTTGTTCTGTACTTTCTAGTCAAAAGGTCATTTTCCTTGGCAAAGAATATAAAAACAAAATAAAAATTGAGCAACTTTGCCTTTTCCTTCTGGTTAAGTATCATTCCATCTACCATATGCATTCAACTCATTAAGTCATCTCATTCTTTTATTATCTTGTGAGTAGCTCTCAGAACCATGGTGAGGGTTTTCAGCTTTGTAATTATCATTCTATTTGCTAGCACTCTGGGAGCCACATTATTATACTCCTTTCTTATCTTACCAACTTCCTTCCCCTCTAGCTTTTTTCCTTTTGCTCTTTTCTTCAGATCCTAGAGTTTAAGTTCTTTAAATTTCTCAAGACCTTCCAAACTTCTCTAACATATTCACTATCTGGACATGTTCATAGTTCTAAAACCCTCCAAGTATCTGTAACAATAATTTCTTCAACTCAAATTCTTCTCGATGGTCATCTCCCATTAAAGCTAAGGACAGCTTGTCTGTCAGAAGCCATGGATTTGTATTTCTGGACCAGACCATAAAATATAGGGAAGTACTGGATTTGAAGTCAAATGACCTTGTTTCAAATTCCAACACTGTCCCTTAGGTGATGTTGGGCAAACAATTTAATATCTTTGGGGATCACTTTCCTGGGGAATTTCACTTTTATCAGCAAAAAAGAGAAATTGGAGTAGATGACCTTTGGGATCAATTGAGTCACCAGAGTTCTTAACCTCTTTGTCAAGTAACTACCTTCACACATTAAAAACATCTCTGCACTGAAGCTTCACTTTTGAGACTGATGATTCCCTCTCCAGACCATCAATTCAGGAGGACCCTAGCCATACTCTCCACTTTGGGCACAACTCTCTCCCTGGACTTTTTCTCCTGTCTTGAGTGGGCACCCTTCTCTACCTTTTCTTTAAGCCCTGCCTTCTACCATTAGAATGTAAGCTCTTTGAGGGTAGAGACTATCTTGTTAGCTGTATTTATATCCCCAGCATTTAGCATAGTGTCTGGATAAGAAGAAAAGAAATTTTTTAAGCACCTAGTATGTGCCACAAATTGTATGAAGCACTTATCAAATATTATCTTGTTGTACTGTCATCACACAACTTTGGGAGATAAGTATTAATTACCCATTATACAGCTAATGAAACTGATGCAGACATAGGTTGTGATTTGCCCACAGGGTCACATAGCTACTACCTGTGAGAGTCTATTTCTGTTTCTGTCTCTCTTTCTTTTTTTATCTTTTGTTAGTCTAAATCTATGATCTAATAATGGGTTCTTTTCAAAGCATGGAATGGTAAAAACATATTGGTCTGGATTCTTACAAATCTAATCAAGAGGATTATAACCTGATTAGACAACCTTGATTAGATTTGCAAATTAGAAAGAGGGGAAAAAACATGGCCTATATATTTGATGAGTCTGGCACCACAGAGAGTATTAGATATTGTTAGTTCCTGGGAAGCAATGCTTAAGAAGAGAGCCAGCAACAACAATAGCTCACATTTACATGTTTTTAAGGTTTACAAAGAGCTTTCCTCACAACCATTCTAAAAGTATTTTTATCCCATTTTATAAATGAGGAAGCTCACAGAGAGATGAAGTATTTGGCCTGTGATCACACAGATAAGAAGCATTTTAGGCTTCTTGACTCCAGAATAAGTCCTTCACTATATCCTATTGCTCTTAAATAAAACCCATGGCCTCAGATACCTATGTACAGATACATAATAGGGGCATTAGGCAAGCTGAAATAGAGATTCTAATGTAAGGAAGCAACTTTGACTTCCTAGGTATGGCAGACTTGATGGGATGTTGGGATTCATGACTAGAATTTGACTCTGGAAGGGTATCATCGTACTGAAAAGGAATAGAATAAATTAGAAGGGAGAAAATTCAGTAGTGCCATGTATTACTAACATAAACTCATGACAGTGGTGATTGTTGGAGTGGCTATGAGAAGGTAGGGCCACTTTTGCATTGTTGGTGGAACTGTGTATTATTCCAACCATTTTAGAAAACATTTTGGGACTATACTCCATAAGTAACCTATATTCTTTGACCCAGTGATAAATTATTACTAAGCATATATATACTCCCAGAGAAGTCAAACACAGAGGAAAGGAGACTTATCTACAAAATTACTTACAGCAACAATTTTTGTTACAGCAAAGAGTTGGAAATAAGTGTCTGTCAATTGAGGAATGGCTGAACCAATTATGGTGTATGAATATAATTGAATATGATTGCACTGTAAGAGAAGGATGAAAGGGGCAGATTCAGAAAAAGCTAGAACATATGAATTACTGCAGTCAAATAAGTGGAACAAGGAGAAAATCAGTCTGATGACTACATTATAAAGAAAAACAGCATTGAAAGACCTTAAGAACTCTGATCAAGGCAATGAACAATTACTACTCCAGAGGACTGGTGATGAAACGTTTCCCACCTCTAGACAGAGAGGTGATACATTAGAGGTGAAGGATAAGATATACATCTTCAGATATAGTTAATTTGGGTATTATTTGGTTTGCTTAAGCTTTATCAAGGGAGGATTTTTTTACAAGGGAGGATTTAAAATTTTTGGTGGTAGGAGGATTGGGGAGTAGAGGGAGGTAACGATAGTGATATTGGAAAAAAAGAACATTGATGAAGCATTTAAAAAGTGCAAAGAACAGGTGATTCGTCAGGAAACATAGTTGAGGCATAGTTTTGGAACTGATGTGACTAGAAAATACAAGCTCTATAAATTGGATATTCACAGTTTTCTATACAATCATTTTTTCCTTTTCTTTTTCGCATGTGCGATTGTACATGTTTGCTGCTTTTGTCAAATTTGAAATAAAAAAATTTAAATAAAAAAAACTTTTGAAGGATTTTAGATCTCTAATCTTAGTGAGTAGTTATGGCTTCCAAAGACTAATGATGAAGTATTCTTCTCACTTCTTGGCAGAGAGGTGACAGAGTAAAGGTGTAAAATGAGACACACTTTTAGAAGAGACTGAGCTGATTTGTTTGTTAACACTTATTACAAGGGAGAGATTCTTTTTAGGGAAGGGGTTTATAGAAAGCATGTATGCTTTCTATATCAGACCTATATCAGTATTGACTCATACCGCAAAAAAAGAAATGTATGAGTAAGTCATTAAAATATGTAGAAGAAAAAAAGATATGAACAGTGTACTACTATGTTAAATTATACAGACATATATATCTGTTTTAAAATTAAGTTTCATCTACAATCCTTTTTTTTGCTCTTTGAATATTATGAATGACATTCATGGGTGATTAATTTGATAATAAAAAAGGTGAAAAAATGTGAAAAAATTCAGGTGTCCAAGGACAAAAGAAGTGCTATTGTCATATGATAATTGGTGGAACTGATCTAGCACTTTTAAGTTTTGCAAAGTGTTTTATATGTCATTTAATTTGTATGCACAAAAGATCTCTTGGATTGAAGGATAAATTAGATGGGGAGTTTGGAAAATATATCATACATTTAGTATGGAAGCATTGTATTATAGTGATGAGAAACTTTAATTATCTGGAAACATCTTGGAGCTTTCTCTTTGCCAGGTAATAAATTTATGACTGGCCAAAATATAATTCCATCTTTTTTAAAAGACAAAACGTCAAGAAGAATGACTATTCTGGACCTAATTCTGACCAGGAAGGAAGAACTGGATGCTGGTATAGAAATGATAGGAATCCTTGAGGGAAGTAACTATCTTAGAATCTGGAATTTAGAAACTCAAGGCTGACCTACATGCTAGATTGCTGGGAGTGGAGGGACAGATTTTAAAGAGTTCAGGGAAAGGATGTCCTAAAATCCTGTAGAAAGAAAATTTTGAAGACCTAAATAAGATAGTCTGAACTAGGATGTTTGGCCTACAGAAGAAAAGACTTAGTAGAGATAAGAGACAAACGCTCTCTTGGGCATCTGAAGGGTTTTCTTGGGAAAGTGAGGTTCAATTTATTCAGTTTGGGCTCAGGGAGCAGAAAGTAGTTTGAGTAAAGTATGGAAGCTGCAAAAAAGAAAATTCAGCCCTGAAGTAAGGAAAAACTTCCTAACAATTAGAACAATCCAAAAGTCAAATGGACTTTTGTAAAGCGATCTTCAAGCAGAAGCTGGACAAGCACTTGTGGGTTTTTATCAGGGATTCCTGGTTGTAGCCTCTCTGGTCCCTTCCAGCCCTTAGATTCTGGGAAATCAAATTCTTCAAAATATATCAACTATATAACCACTACATGAGGAAACATGTCTAGGCATCAGACCATAAAAAAATTTAGGTATTTTGTGAGTGCAAGTGCGGTATGAGTCAATACTGATATAGGTCAAAACATCTAATGCTCGGGCAGCTAAGTGGCTCAGTGGAGTATGCCAGGCCCAGAGACAGGAGGTCCTGGGTTCAAATCTGCCCTTAGACACTACCTCCCTGTGTGACCCTGGGCAAGTCAATAACCCCAATTGCCTAGACTTTAACACTCTTCTGCCTTGGAATCAATTCACAATATTGGTTCTAAATTGGAAATTAAGAGTTTAAAAAAATTACGTAAGGCTCAGTTGAAGGAACTAAAGATGAGTTGACTGAAAAGGGGTGGCTTGGTGGGGTGGGGTGGGATGTTAAATGTCTTCAGTAATGCAAAGAGCTATCATATGAAGTACTAGCAAGTGGAAGACACAAGGGGACAAAATTTGGTTCAATATAAAACTACTAACAATTATATCTGTCCCAAAATAAGTAGTCTTCTTTATAAAGGATAATCTTAGAATGAATTCTCTGTTGTAATCTTTTAAGTAAAATTTAGATGACCTCCTGTTAAGGATATCTTGGTTTAAAAAAAGAGGGCAAATTTCTTGCAGTAAGAACTATACATATACTACTATGTTTTCTTGCTGACAAGGAGAGCAGTTTTTTTTTTCTTCAGGCAAATAAAACAAACTAGAGAGGATTCTTCAATTGTGTGAACCACTGAATGAGATAAACTTTATAACTTCCAGTTCTCAAAATTCTATACGTTTCTAGCTTCATTTCTCATTTATTTTCTTCTATGTCCCTTATATGCATGACTCACTATTACCTGAATGTACTTTTTATTTTCTGACCTTCATGATGTTAACTCTGCCTCTGGCAGAACACATACCTTTTTCCCCCTGCTTCAAACCCTTACCTTCTGTCTTAGAATCAAAACTGAGGGTAAAAGATTATAGTAAACTTGTATTTTATGGAAGGATAGAGCCTGGCTATTGGGATAAACAAAATCACTATTTGGTAAAAAATGCTGGGACAACTGGAAAGTAGTTTGGCAGAAACTAAGTAAAGACCAATATTTTACACCAGTGATGGGCAAACTACAGCCAGCTGACCAGATGTGGCCCCCTGAAATGTTCGATCCAGCCACACGACATTATTCCTAATCTGATGAAAACAATGAGTAGGATACAATACAATGAACCTTTGAAAGAGTTGCCTTAGAAACAGACTGACAGATGAGCATTTCCTTTCCTTTGGTCCCCTCTTTAAAAAGTTTGCCCATCACTGTTTTACACCATTCACTAAGATAAGATCAAAATGGATACATGATTTAGACATAAAAGGTGATATAAACAAATTAGAAGAACAGGGAACATATTACTCATCACATTTATGGATTGGATAGGAATTAATGAATAAACAAGAGATGGAGAGCAGTATGAGATGTAAAATGGACAATTCTGAGTACATAAAATTGAAGACTTTTTGTATAAATTAACAAATGTTGCTAAGATTAGAAGGAAAGTAGAAAATTGGGGGGAAATTTTTTCATAAACAATAGAGAACTTTGTCAAATTTGTGGGAATAAGAGCCCTCCCCTAATTGATTAGTGGGCAAAAGATATGAAGACAGTTTTTTGGCTGAAGGAATCAAAACCATATATATTGAGATATATGAAAAAAATGTTCTAAATCACTATTGATTCTAGGCAAATGCAAACCAAAACAGTTCTGAGATATCATCTCACATCCATCAAGTTAGCTAAAATGACAAATATTGCAGGGGATGTGGGAAAGTGGGGACACTAATACACTGTTGGTGGAGCTATGAACTGATCTAGCCATTTTGGAAAGCAATTTGAAATTACACTCAGAGAGAAGTAAAACTATATATACCATTAGACCCAGAAGTTCTATTGCTGGGTGGTTTTCTAGGGAAAAAGGGAAAGAACCTATAGGTTTTAAAATAATTCTAGCAACTTTCTTTGTGGTGGCAAAGAAATGGAAATTGATGGGATATCTGTCAGCTAGGAAATGGCTTAACAAATTATTGAATATGATTCTGATGGAATACTACTGTGCCATAAGAAATGTTGAGCAGATTCACTTTTTAAAAAACTTGGAAAGAACATGAGAGAATGAAGAGTGAAATGAGTAGAACCAAGAGAACAATATATACAGCTACAGATTTAATATGTGAAGAATAACTTGTGAATGTTCACCTCCACAGAGAACTGAGAAGTGGAAACATGGTGTGGGGAAGTAGGGAGGGACTAAAAAAATTATCATGTAATCTGGAAAAAAATATAAAAAAAAATAAAATTTGAAAGAAAAAATAAATCTTTTGGGGAAAAAGAATTGATATCAGCTCTAAGGCAGAAGAGCTGTAAAGGCTAGGCAGTTGGGGTTAAGTGACTTTTTCAGGGTCACGCAGGAACTATCTGAGGCCAGAATTGCCCCGATTCCAGGCCTGGCGCTCTATCCACTGTGTTACCTAGCTGCTCTTAATGTACTTTTTTTATGTAGGTTGGGGTGGTCCTTTAAGGGAAAGGAAGAGTGTTACTTGACTTTCTTGCTACTTGAGAAGGGTGAAATGGAAGATTTAGCTGGAAATTGGAGATTGGAGGTCAGGTTTTTTTTTTTAACCATAGCTTGGGGCTTTCTAAATTGGTACGGCCAGTTGCCAGGAGAAATGTGTAGGGAGAAACCATTTTTATATGAATTATCTTTTGAACCTTGAGAATTTATTTTATCCTTTGCCACTGGTAAAGTTATTATTGAATTTAAAATTTTCAAGAGTTCCTTATTATATCTAATCCTAAGCCTGGCCCAGAATACAGCCTGAAATAAGCCTATCCTGGCATTACCACTCCATTTTTCAAGATTATGAGGAAATGCTACCACCTCCATGAAAATGTTCTTGGTCTGGCTCGACATGACCCTTCTGCTGCTCTGAACTTCTCTAATCTGTTATTTGTACTTGTCTGATGCCACTTCTCCTAAATTGTCTGGTGCGTGTATTTATTGTTTCTCACTTATAGGCTTTAACCAGAGATTTAATTGGTTAGGAACTTCCCCTGTGAAAATCACTCTCTCCAGGCAGATTCAAAGTCTTAGAGAACTGCCGGGGGACACTTTGGAACTGCTAAGTAGCACAGAATTAGTTCCTCTAAGAGTGTTCTATTGTTCTACAACACTCCCTCTACTTAACACGAGATTCTCAATAAATATTTGATTGGCAATTTGATTTAGACAATGATAAAATAGGACAAAAGCAGATGATGGATATAATCGTTATTGATTTCTGGAGCAGCAAGTCCTAAACAATTCCTTCCAGGGCATTAGCTATAAGGAATAATTACCTAAAATCACTGTGAGGTCTGATTTAAAACTGGAAGTTCACTAAGTTGCTGGTTAGTAACATTACAAAACGATGGAGCTTGAAGAGATTTCAGAAAGGTCTTCGACTCAGCGAGGGTGGCTACGGAGTCACAGAGGTGCTTTTTTTCCTTCCAGTTTTCTGCTCTTTTCTACTACATCCGCTGCCTCGAAGGGAGCTTTGTATCTGCTTCCTGATAACCGTTTCTAGCCTTCTATACCCACAGAAACACACAGCATCAAATCCTTGACTCTTACAATGCTTCTCTTGTTTTACGTTTATACAAATTATTATTTTTAAACTAGAGGCATCTTGGTATTAAGGATAGAGTACTGCCCTGAGAGCCAGGAAGTCCTGTCAAAGTCCTGCCTTTGACTCCCAAGAGCTGGGGCCATCGGGGAGTCATTGATCCTTCCATGCCTCAAGTTCTGATGCTAAAAGATGCTGCAGAGAAAGTGTATGTTCGGAGAAATTCCTCCTGGTTAGTTCCTAAAGTTACTACTGTGAAATTTTAAGGTCCCTTATTTATAACAATGAGCTAAAAACAGCCTGCGTGAAGAATGCAGAGATTTTTACTTAAAATGAAAGGTGTTGTGCACCCACCTCTCAAGAAAGGAATACTTTAAGGATGTTAAGAACTGCTGGGAATGTTTTGTTCACCGTCCATTTTGTTTCTCAAACATAGCCTTTCACACTTGTTAGACTTTATCACTGTATAAAAATGTACAGTGGCTTTATTGACATGTACATTCCATTATGTTTACAGCTGCAAGATATGAGGCACACTCAGTATTGCACTTCATTAAAATTTCAGGCTCAAACATAACCTAGAAGTTTAAATGAAATTGCTTTTGTAATTTAGTAATTCTTATACAGGACAAACATTGATATCTTTATATACAGTGTAATGCTTACATTAATATGCCTTCTGAACACAATTTTTATAACAGTCTAGGAAATAAGCCAGAATATTCCTCTTTTTACCCCCTTTCGTGATGCAGTTACAATTGTACAGGTTTACAAAAAGTCAGTATACAATAACCAATGATTTTTCTTTAAAATTTTCTTTGCCTGAAAGTCAGCACTTGTATTCCTTGGGTGTGGTGATCCTTTTATATCAATTATCTATAAATGTCCAATGCTTCATAGCTGATGACTGTAATGGCCACATGCAAACATCTCACCAGGTAGATGTCTTGGTTCAAAAAAAAAAAAAAGAAAAGAAAAAAGGCGAATTTTTTTCACAGCAAGAATTATGTACATGGTATTTGGCATCCTTCTTGCACTGTAAATGTTTTTTTTTGTTTTTTTTGTTTTTTTATTTTAAAATGGTCCCATCCTCATCCTGAGAAGTGTATAGAGTCCACTGGATTCTCTTCCTCACAAGGGCAGCTGTATTTTTTTGGGGGGGTAAATAAAATTAGATGGTCTAAAATGTGTGAGCATTTCTACAAACCCCACAACCCAAAGCAAATTCTTCTCCAGTAAGTGGATGGACGACATGCAGTGGACATTCTGTTCCTTCTAGTTGTTTGCCTTTGGGACCTATGAAGTTATAAGGAGACAAAGAAAGATTACTCTAATGCAAATTTAGGAATATTGTTATTCAAGAATAGCTATGATTCAATTAAAATATGATCGCATATGATAGAGAGAGAATACAAAAAGAGCCAAGTCTCAAGGAACTTATAATCTAGTTGGGAAGACAACATGCAGACAAAGACATACAAAGCAAGCTATATCAAGAATGAATAGGAAGTAATTATGAGGGAAAACACTGGAATTAAGAGGAGGGATAGAACGGCTTCCTGTAGACAGTGGGATTTTAGCTGGGATTTGAAGGAAATCAGGGAGTTCAGTAGTCAGAGGAGAGAGAGAATGTTTCAGTCTTGGGGGACAGCCAGAGCCACAAAATGGAATGCGTAATTTGTGGAACTGCCAGGAAAGCCAGTGTCACAGGATCAAAAAGTTCACGAATACTTCTATTTGTTTTTGAATTGCATAGAAGTGATATGATATATAAGGCCATGACTGGTTTCCTCGTGGCAGAAAATAATTTTGGCTAAAAAATACAGAATTTTGACTATTTTCTTTTAAAAGGCAAAAACAATGAAACAATGTATTGATTCAATGTCCATTCACTAATGATATTGGCCTTTTTTTACCTTAGCCCTAGAGAAAGCTAAAAGTGGCAAAAAAGGGAAGAATCATGATTAATATTGTTTGAAAAGAACAAACACTGATTTTTATTTCAGCAATCATAAACTCTCTGAAAAATATAAACAATTCATTAATTTGAATTATTGTTAAAAAAGAAATGAATCTTTAGTGATTTGAGTATGGATTGAACTAAACTCACTAAAAACCCAAATTCTGCCTAATTATAGAGTAGTCTTTTGTCTTTGTTTATAAACTTGTTTCCTTGTAATAATTCAGAGTTTAAAACTGATGATGAATAGGCTGTCCTCTAAAAATGGAACCAAAATAATTTTGTGACAGAATTCAGCTTATTAGTTAGCTAATCAGCTAACTGAGCTTCAGTTGACAAACATGAGGAAGAAACTTTATAAAACACACATTTTCTCTTTGGCAATGTTAATGAAAAAGGTACCAACAATAGCAAGTTGTTCTGCCATTACACTGAGGTAAATAGAGGTCAAGATAAAAGGGAGAGATGACACTTCTTTTTTATCTTTATCTTCTTACTTAGAAGGATTTTTTTAAAGCCTTTATATTTCCTGTTTTAGAATGGATATCAGTCTTGGTTCCAAGAGAAAAGTGTAGGAAGGGCCAGGCAGCTGGGGTTAAATGACTTTGCCCAGGGTCATAATGTTGGGAAATGTCTGAGGTCAGTTTGAGCTCTTGACTCCAGGCTTGTCCCTCAGGCCAGGTCCCTGCCCCAGAAGAAGGGAAATGCAAAGGGAAATAAAGGACTAGCAGAAAGTCCTAGGTAAGGACTATTAACCAAAATCTAGGGGCAAGCATCTAAGTAGATCCTTGATACCTCTAGGGAGCAGGGGAAGTAGCTGAAGCTCTTTCAGCAGAGAACCATGAATACTCGCTTTTTTGTAATGATCTGTTGAAGTCTCATGTGGCTGTAGGAGTATTCCTTATTTATTTCAATCTTAAATATATGTATAGTACAGAGGATTTTGAGAATGAAGGAAGGGGAAAAAAGATTTCTAACAGGGATGGGAGTTTGTCAAAGGTTTAGTTAGAAAGTTAACTTCTGTGGTTTTGATAATAGGTCTTTTTAATGGATTGAGGGGAAATTGCATTTAGTAAGAACTACTTATAAGATACAAAGATGTATTTTCCCAACAGAAATACAGTAAAGATGTATTTTGTCAGCATGTAAACTATGACTCAGTAGAATAAGTCTTGTAGAATTGTTTGAGGTACAATGGAAATATCTACTTACCTCAGAGTCAGAGTCAGTGTCAGTATGCGTCAGAGTCAGATGTAAACCCAAATTTTCCTGGCTCTTGGTCAGTCATGATGTCTCTCTACCCTCTTCTTCCTCACCCCACCTCCCCACCAATAAAGAGTTAATTTTTTTTAATGATGGTATTTGATTCTCAGAGTTCTTGAGATTAGATTCATTAGAAGGGCACTGATTTAAGTTCACTCATAATAGAGAGTTCCATCTTTGACAATCCCCAAATGAAAGTCAGTGGTCTTAAAAAAGGAAAAAGGGCAGAAAAAGAAAGATGGCTATATGATAGAAAGGACAGAGGATGTAACAATAAATGAAGACGTTGTAGCTATTAAAAATAGAATGTGGGTAATGTTGACTTGGTAGCAAATTGTTATGGGTATGGTGCTTCTGGGTTGGGCCTGATAGAGAGATGGTCTGAGTTCCTCAGGTGGTACAAGGACTTAAGCTAAGTAAGAATGGGAAGCCTAAGTGAACATCAAGGTTGAGACTGAACACAAGGCCCCCCAGATATTTGTAGCTCAGGCTGAGCACCAGTTCCCACCTACAGCGCCCAGAACTAAGTGATCCAATGAGAAGCTGTGAATAGAATCACACAGCTTCTCTGGTTGTTTGTTCTGGGGTTGAATTGATAGACAGATGTTGGGGTTGATTGGATAGATGTTGTTGATGAATGGATAATGCACTTGACTGTGACCTAGCTAAAGTATTCCCTTCCTCTAGATGCTAGAATATTTACACTGATCTTTAGGATAAAATCAGCCTTCATTTAAATGAGCTTTAAGAATTTAATCATAATAACTCAGGGGAAGGAGCAAGGTTGAGGAGTGAGGTGTCTATGCTAGACTATGGAAGACAGAGATGGATGATCAATTGATAATCGAGTTGTGATAGTTGGCTGGAGAGATGCCTCTCCCTCTCTGACTGAGCCTGAGGGTTGATGATTAATCAGGTAATTGGTATCTATCTCACAGCTCTATTCAGTAGTTGGTAATGTGGTAATCAATTAAGCAGGATACTAACTATAGCAGGTTGCTTGGTCTACCCACCCAGTCACCCGGGATCCCTATCTCACAACTGAGAGAGTATTTGCCTCATCTCATGCCTTTTTATAGTGTTGGCAGCAACTGTCCCTTGCCCCTTGGCTCATGACATCTGGGTAAGGTTCTGAATTCCAAACTGTTGGTTGTCACTCAACTTGCTCTCCATTTTCTTATCAGAAAATGATATTACAAAATGTACATTTTCTTGGGGTGATTTAAGATATAGTTATCTTTTACTCTGTGCAAGTCCATTATGTCAGGGTAGACCTTGAATGTGGATAAATTTCTGGACCAATGTGTAGTTGGAGAAACGATGGATCTATTCTTTGACTTGTTTGATGAAATTTTAGATTTTCTGTTGGTTGCAAAGATTGGGACTCCCTCTGCAGTCACCTACACTTGTTACTAGTGGCAGGGATTTTGCCCTTTCAGGTATCCCCTCTACCACTGTGGGGTTACCTCTCCTTTTTGAGTGTGGGGCTTTACCTGGATTCCAGTCATGAAAAACTAAGTTAGAAAATGTGTGAGGCTGGCAGGTACCATTGTGTTGAGAATGCCATGTTCCAAACCTCAAACCATTTTCTTTTACTGCTTACTGCCTCATGGAGGGGAGACTATAAATCTTTATCTGTCAATGAATCAACCAGTCAGTAAGTGTCTATTAATTCACACATACTATGCTAGGCACCAGGGGTACAAAAATAAAAGTGAGAGTCTGCCCTTCAAGAAGCTTACATTAATAACATATTCAATTGTGTAAACATAGGCAGTTTAAGATATTTATAAGAAATTCTAAAGTGGCTTAATTGGTGAAAAAGTAGCTGATTTCTATTCCAAACAGAATCAGGTAGCAATGTTAGCTTGTTATATATATACTGTGTTCTACTCTATTACTCTAATTTTTTCTGCTTTCTTTTTGGCGGGGGTGTTTCTGGGGGAACTGGATGATAGACTTGTGATTCTGTGAACTGGTGAAGAAACTTTCTCCATCAATGAAGATGGGGAACTGCTCTTCACCTTATATAATCTTAGAGAACTGAAGTTCAGGAACTTCCCCAGGGTTACAAAGATGTTGTATGTCAGAAACAGCACTTAACTCAGATTTTCCTTTTGAGGGTAGCCTTAGCTATTTTTATATAACAGATACAAAATGTGACTAAGATGACATGACACACTTTATCCTTCTGATAAAATCTTGATAAAAAAGGCCTACCCTAATAAAATGTTAGAAATAAAGACCTTACAGTTCCTAGTTAAAAATGAAACTGAAATTGCATCTGAAAACAATCCTAGATATCAAATAAAAATATTTTCATCAGAATCTACTGTAATCTTGTTATATGACTCTTTGGGAATCAAGTGGCAAACTACTTCACATGGTTTTCCAGGCAATTTGGAAAAATGTAGATTTTATCTGTGTTTGACAAAAAAAACTTTGATGAAGGCTCACCTGCCGGGCAGTGTGGAAGTTCCTCTTTGGGGATGCTTGTCATTCTTTGAAAATCATCATGACATGCATTACAAAAATGTGTTGTTCCAAAACAGAAAAATACAGCCACAGAGCAACAGTAGCGGCACTTGTACTCCAAGAAGTCTGTACCATGTTTGGGACACATCTGTAGGAAAAGAGGGCAAAATGAACATTAAAGTACAATTATCTGAGACTTAAGATCTTCACCTTCAAACAATCCAGATACCTCAAAATGTCTCCACATTTCACCTATTTCTTCACTTCTGCCTCAAAGGAAGAAGTGGCCCTTCCAATCAAATCCAGCCTCTTCATTTTGCTCTTGGCCATATCTACTCCAGTAAATCTCAGTAACTTGCTCCTTTCCTCCACTTTTTTTTTTAGTCATTAAATATTTATCAAGCACCTGCCACATGCCAGGGTGTAATGGGGATAATTTGAGGAAAGGTGTTTGGGATAAGGGAAATTGAAATGAGGATGTTGGAGACTTGCTAAGTGGGTAATCTCGGTTACAGATAGGCTGGGATTAAAGGAGATTCAGGGTATAATAGGACTGAAATCAGGAGTATAACACAGAAGGAAAACAGATCTTCAGGGAGAAGAGAAATTAAACTAAACAGACAAACACAGCAGGCTTACAGACTGGGACTTAGACTCAAACACAAACTGAGGGAAATAGACTAGACTGAAATTAACAAACAGGCTTTAGTTAATTTCACAGGAAGGGACTTGTTTTGAAGTAACACCTTCCTTCAAGATGGATGCCCCAGCTACCCTCTGAGCCCAGAGTATGTTGTCTCTTTCCCTCTTCTTCCCTCTTGATAACTAACAGACAAATTACACTAATAGGGTTGTTGAAACACAAAAGGGTTTATTTTGTTTGAAAGATGTTTGTTAGGAAGGTGGATAAAAGGAAAGCCCTATCAGTTGTCTCAGGAACCTCAGATGGGGGAAGGGAAGTAAAGATGGAGTCTGAGTAAGAACCTGCCTTTAAACTCACTTTACAAAATGCTATGGCTATCTAAAGGGAATAAATGATGACTGACTAACTATAACTAATGCTGTCAATTAAGTAACTCTTCACAGATTTAACTCCTCTCTAATTACTCTCCTTATTAACTCCACAGACATATAAGGTAAGGGAGGGAAGGCAGGAATGGTAATGGGAAGGAAGATATAAAGGGTTTATCTAAAATAATAATTTCTTAAGTAAATATATCAAAGCTAGGCTAAATTTCAATATTAAAGCTAGGTAATCAAGCAGCTCAGCTCATTCACAACCTCCCTCCATGGAAGATCCAGCCAACTGCCTTTTTCCCCAAGATTCCAAACCCCTAACAGCTTTTGGAACTCAGCCAAAGCTAGAAGAAACTATATCACCCCAATTCTGTATACTACAAGGGTTATACTAAGGGCTGAGGATACAAATATAAAAAGGAAAGAATTCCTGCCCTCAAAAAGTTTCTAACTCTTTTTTAAAAAACTAATTTTTTTCAAATATCAGCATTCTTTCCCTTCCATTTCTGTCTTACCTTAAACCACTGAGAAAGTAAAAACAAGAAGAAAACCTCAGATCCCAGTTACAAACATAAATGATCAAGTAAATAAAGCTTCTCATTAGCCAGGTCTATAATTTTTTTTTTTTAATTTCCACTCTGAGTTCATCACTTACCTCTCTGTCAGGAGGTAAGCAACATAAATCTTGAGGAATTATGGTTGTTTATTATGTTGCAGAATTCCAAAGATATGTTTTATTGTGTGTGTTTGTTTTAATCAGCTAATATCTGCCTTCTAACCTTTCCACTCCCCAAACCCACTGCCTTTATTGCTGCTTATTTGGTCTTTTATGCAGGGAATGTGTGCATTTTGGCTGGTAAAAGTACCAAACATGATACAACAATTAATTGAAATCTACGACTATTATAAATGGTTTGCATTCACTTTAGCTGAATGCATATGCTTCATTCCAACAGCAGTGGTAATTGTTCTGGCTCTATGGCATTTTTTGGCAATTTTAAAAGCGGTCCTGACTCATCTGTTTAACTATTATAAGGCATTTGATTCAAAACAAGAAAATGATAACAAGGAACTAGTTGAGAACATAAAACTACTGTTCCAAGTGTTGAGACAATTACGTGAAGGGAATGAACTCGATAAGCATACCATCTTACAACTTGAAATCGTAGAATCAAAATTTTTTGGGAAAAAGGAAACAGAGAAAGATCAACCAATACAGAATGCAGTGGTCTTTGTCCTACCAATAGTAGACAGGACTATTGTGCAACCTGGAGAGGGGGTGGTGCATGTCAAAACATACAAGGCATTCACTCCTAGTGATATTGAGGTTTTAAAACACCGTTTTCCCAGATTCTA